>NW_027476748.1:0-145782 GCF_051020955.1 Megalopta genalis
CATGCGAAACAAGTGATTTAGCTTCAGATGAATGCGAAGTAGAAGGCTCAGCTTCAAACCCATGCGGCACATATGATTTAGCTTCAAATACTTGCGATATAAGTGATATAGCTTCAAAAGCTGGAGGAACAAACGAGGAGGCTTCAATTCCATGCGAAACAAATGATTTAGCTTCAAATCAATGCGAAGTAGAAGGCGTAGCTTCAAATCCATGCGAAACAAATGGTTTAGCTACAAATACTTGTGATATAGATTATTTAGCTACAACTGCATGCGAAACTAACGAGTTAGCTTCAAATCCATGCGATACACATGATTTAGCTTCAAATCAATGCGATGTGGAAGGTTTAGCTTCAAATCCATGCGATACACAAGATTTAGCTACAAATCAATGCGATGTAGTAGGTTCAGCTTCAAATCCATGCGACACATATGATTCAGCTTCAAATACTTGCGATATAAGTGATATAGCTTCAAAAGCTAGAGGAACAAACGAGGTAGCTTCAATTCCATGCGAGACACATGATTTAGCTTCAAATCAATGCGATGTAGAAGGTTCAGCTTCAAATTCAAGCGTAACACATGATTTAGCTTCAAATCAATGCGATGTAGAAGGTTCAGCTTCAAATCCATGCGACACATATGATTTAGCTTCAAATACTTGCGATATAAGTGATATAGCTTGAAAAGCTGGAGGAACAAACGAGGTTGCTTCAATTCCATGCGAAACACATGATTTAGCTTCAAATCAATGCGAAGTAGAAGGCGTAGCTTCAAATCCATGCAAAACAAATGGTTTAGCTACGAATACTTGTGATATACATTATTTAGCTACAACTGCATGCGAAACTAACGATTTAGCTTCAAACCCATGCGAAACACACGATTTATCTTCAAATCAATGCGATGTAGAAGGTTTAGCTTCAAATCAATAAGAGGTAGATGGTTTAGCTTCAAATCAATAGAATATAGAAGGTTTAGCTTCAAATAAATGCGAAGTAGAAGGTTTAGCTTCAAATCCATACGACACACATGATTTAGATTCAAATCAATTCGAAGGACAAGGCTTAGATTCAAATCCATGCGAAACAAATGATTTAGCTTCAAATGAATGCGAAGTAGAAGGCTTGGCTTCAAATCCATGCAAAACAAATGGTTTAACTACATATACTTGTGATAAACATTATTTAGCTACAACTGCATGCGAAACAAACGAGTTAACATCAAATCCATGCGATACACATGATTTAGCTTCAAATCAATGCGATGTAGAAGGTTTAGCTTCAAAACGATAAGAGGTAGAAGGTTTAGCTTCAAATCAATAGAATGTAGTTGGTTTAGCTTTAAATCAATGCGATGTAGAAGGTTTAGCTTCAAATCCATTCGAAACACAAGATTTAGCTTCAAATCAATTCGAAGGACAAGGCTTAGATTCAAATCCATGCGAAACACATGATTTAGCTGCAAATCAATGTGATGTAGAAGGTTTAGCTTCAAATCCATGCGATACACAAGATTTAGCTTCAAATTAATGCGATGTAGAAGGTTCAGCTTCAAATCCATGCGACACATATGATTTAGCTTCAAATACTTGCGATATAAGTGATATAGCTTGGAAAGCTGGAGGAACAAACGAGGTTGCTTCAATTCCATGCGAAACACATGATTTAGCTTCAAATCAATGCGATGTAGAAGGATTCGCTTCAAATCCATGCCATACACAAGATTTAGCTTCAAATCAATGCGATGTAGTAGGTTCAGCTTCAAATCCGTGCGACACATATGATTAAGCTTCAAATACTTGCGATATAAGTGATATAGCTTCAAAAGCTGTAGGAACAAACGAGCTAGCTTCAATTCCATGCGAGACACATGATTTAGCTTCAAATCAATGCGATGTAGAAGGTTCAGCTTCAAATCCATACGAAACACATGATTTAGCTTCAAATCAATTCGAAGTACAATGCTTAGATTCAAATCCATGCGAAACAAATGATTTAGCTTCAAATGAATGCGAAGTAGAAGGCTTAGCTTCAAATCCATGCAAAACAAATGGTTTAGCTACAAATGCTTGTGATATACATTATTTAGCTACAACTGCATGCGAAACAAACGAGTTAGCTTCAAATCCATGCTATATACATGCTTTAGCTTCAAATCAATGCGATGTAGAAAGTTAAGCTTCAAATCCATGCGATACACAAGATTTAGCTTCAAATCAATGCGATGTAGTAGGTTCAGCTTCAAATCCATGCGACACATATGATTTAGCTTCAAATACTTGCGATATAAGTGATATAGCTTCAAAAGCTGTAGGAACAAACGAGGTAGTTTCAATTCCATGCGAGACACATGATTTAGCTTCAAATCAATGCGATGTAGAAGGTTTAGCTTCAAATTCAAGCGTAACACATGATTTAGCTTCAAATACTTGCGATATAAGTGATATAGCTTCGAATACAGGCGAAACGATCGAGTTAGCTTCAAATCCATGCGAAACACATGACTCAGCTGCAAATCAATTCAATGTAGAAGGTTTAGCTTCAAATCCATGAGAAACACATTATTTAGCTGCGAAAGTAGAAGGCTCGGGTTCAAATCAAAGCAATTCAAATGGTTCATCTTCAAATACTTGTGAAAGACATGATTTAGCTTCAACTGCATGCGATACACATGATTTAGCTTCAAATCAATGCGATGTAGAAGGTTTAGCTTCAAATCCATGCAAAACACGTGATTTATCTTCCAATTAATGCGAAGTAAAAGGCTTATCTGCAAATCCATGCGATACAAATTGTTTAGCTTCAAATACTTGGGATATACATGATTTAGCTTCAACTGCACTCGATACAAACGAGTTAGCTTCAAATACATGCGAAACACATGATTTAGATTCAAAACAATGCGTATTAGAAGGCTTAGCTTCAAATCCATGCGAAACGAATGATTTAGCTTTAAATACTTGCAGTATAAATGAAAGAGCTTCAAATGCAAGCGAAACAAACGATTTAGCTTCAAATCAATGCGAAATAGAAGGCTTAGCTTTAACGCCATGCGAATCGAATGATTTAGGTTCAAATACTTGCGAATATGAGGGATACAGCTTCAAATGCATGCGAAACCAACCAGTTAGCTTCAAGTCCACGCGAAACACATGATTTAGCTTCAAATCAATGCGACACACATGATTTAGCTTCAAATCAATGCGAAGTAGAAGGCTTAGCTTCAAATCCATGCGAAACACCTTGTTTCTCTTCAAATCAATGCGAAACACGTGATTTAGCTTCAAATTCATGCGAAACGCATGGTTTAGCTTGATATTCATGCGAAACAAATGGTGCTGCTTCAAATACTTGTGATATACATAATTTAGCTTCAACAGCTTGCGAAACAAAGGAGTTAGCTTCAAATCCATGCGATACACATGATTTAGCTTCAAATCAATGCGATGTAGAAGGTTTAGCTTCAAATCAATTAGAGGTAGAAGGTTCAGCTTCAAATCAATAGAATATAGAAGGTTTAGCTTCAAATCAATGCGATGTAGAAGGTTTAGCTTCAAATCCATACGAAACACATGATTTAGCTTCAAATCTATTCGAAGGACAAGACTTAGATTCAAATCCATGCGAAACAAATGATTTAGCTTCAAATGAATGCGAAGTAGAAGGCTTAGCTTCAAATCCATGCAAAACAAATGGTTTTGCTACAAATACTTGTGATATACATTATTTAGATACAACTGCATGCGAAACAAACGAGATACCTTCAAATCCATGCTATATACATGATTTAGCTTCAAATCAATGCGATGTAGTAGGTTTAGCTTCAAATCCATGCGATACACAAGATTTAGTTTCAAATCAATGCGATGTATTAGGTTCAGCTTCAAATCCATTCGACACATATGATTTAGCTTCAAATACTTGCGATATAAGTGATATAGCTTCAAAAGCAGGAGGAACAAACGAGGTAGCTTCAATTCCATGCGAAACAAATGATTTAGCTTCAAATCAATGCGAAGTAGAAGGCGTAGCTTCAAATCCATGCGAAACAAATGGTTTAGCTACAAATACTTGTGATATAGATTATTTAGCTACAACTGCATGCGAAACTAACGAGTTAGCTTCAAATCCATGCGAAACACACGATTTATCTTCAAATCAATGCGATGTAGAAAGTTTGCTTCAAATCCATGCGACACATATGATTTAGCTTCAAATCCATGCGAAACACATGATTCAGCTGCAAATCAATGCGATGTAGAAGGTTTATCTTCAAATCCTTGCGAAACACATTATTTAGCTGCAAATCAGTGCGAAGTAGAAGGGTCGGGTTCAAATCAATGCGATTCAAATGGTTCATCTTCAAATCCATGCGAAAGACATGATTCAGCTGCAAATCAATGCGATGTAGAAGGTTTAGCTTCAAATCCATGCGATACACAAGATTTAGCTTCAAATCAATGCGATGTAGAAGGTTTAGCTTCAAATCAATAAGAGGTAGAAGGTTCAGCTTCAAATCAATAGAATATAGAAGGTTTAGCTTCAAATCAATGCGATGTAGAAGGTTTAGCTTCAAATCCATACGAAACACATGATTTAGCTTCAAATCAATTCGAAGGACAAGGCTTAGATTCAAATCCATGCGAAACAAATGATTTAGCTTCAAATGAATGCGAAGTAGAAGGCTTAGCTTCAAATCCATGCAAAACAAATGGTTTAGTTACAAATACTTGTGATATACATTATTTAGCTACAACTGCATGCGAAACAAACGAGATAGCTTCAAATCCATGCGAGAAACATGTTTTAGCTGCAAATCAATGCGATGTAGAAGGTTTAGCTTCAAATCCATACGAAACACATGATTTAGCTTCAAATCAATTCGAAGGGCAAGGCTTAGATTCAAATCCATGCGAAACAAATGATTTAGCTTCAAATGAATGCGACGTAGAAGGCTTAGCTTCAAATCCATGCAAAACAAATGGTTTAGCTACAAATACTTGTGATATACATCATTTAGCTACAACTGCATGCTATACGAACGAGTTAGCTTGAAATCCATGCGATTCACATGATTTAGCTTCAAATCAATGCGATGTAGAAGGTTTAGCTTCAAATCCATGCGATACACAAGATTTAGCTTCAAATCAATGCGATGTAGAAGGTTTAGTTTCAAATCAATAAGAGGTAGAAGGTACTGCTTCAAATCAATAGAATATAGAAGGTTTAGCTTCAAATCAATCCGATGTAGAAGGTTTAGCTTCAAATCCATACGAAACACATGATTTAGCTTCAAATCAATTCGAAGGACAAGGCTTAGATTCAAATCCATGCGAAACAAATGATTTAGCTTCAAATGAATGCGAAGTAGAAGGCTTAGCTTCAAATCCATGCAAAACAAATGGTTTAGCTACAAATACTTGTGATATACATTATTTAGCTACAACTGCATGCGAAATAAACGAGATAGCTTCAAATCCATGCTATATACATGATTTAGCTTCAAATCAATGCGATGTAGAAGGTTTAGCTTCAAATCCATGCGATACACATTATTTAGCTGCATATCAGTGCGAAGTAGAAGGGTCGGGTTCAAATCAATGCGATTCAAATGGTTCATCTTCAAATCCATGCGAAAGACATGATTCAGCTGCAAATCAATGCGATGTAGAAGGTTTAGCTTCAAATCCATGCGATACACAAGATTTAGCTTCAAATCAATGCGATGTAGAAGGTTTAGCTTCAAATCAATAAGAGGTAGAAGGTTCATCTTCAAATCAATAGAATATAGAAGGTTTAGCTTCAAATCAATGCGATGTAGAAGGTTTAGCTTCAAATCCATACGAAACACATGATTTAGCTTCAAATCAATTCGAAGGACAAGGCTTAGATTCAAATCCATGCGAAACAAATGATTTAGCTTCAAATGAATGCGAAGTAGAAGGCTTAGCTTCAAATCCATGCAAAACAATTGGTTTAGCTACAAATACTTGTGATATACATTATTTAGCTACAACGGCATGCGAAATAAACGAGATAGCTTCAAATCCATGCTATATACATGATTTAGCTTCAAATCAATGCGATGTAGAAGGTTTAGCTTCAAATCCATGCGATACACAAGATTTAGCTTCAAATCAATGCGATGTAGAAGGTTTAGCTTCAAATCAATAAGAGGTAGAAGGTTCTGCTTCAAATCAATAGAATATAGAAGGTTTAGCTTCAAATCAATGCGATGTAGAAGGTTTAGCTTCAAATCCATACGAAACACATGATTTAGCTTCAAATCAAATCGAAGGACAAGGCTTTGATTCAAATCCATCCGAAACAAATGATTTAGCTTCAAATCAATGCGATGTAGAAGGTTTAGCAACAAATCCATGCGATACACATGATTTAGCTTCGAATACTTGCGATATAAGTGATATAGCTTCAAATACAGGCGAAACGAACGAGTTAGCTTCAAATCCATGCGAAAGACATGATTCAGCTGCAAATCAATGCGATGTAGAAGGTTTAGCTTCAAATCCATGCGAACACATTATTTAGCTGCAAATCAGTGCGAAGTAGAAGGGTCGGGTTCAAATCATTGCGATTCAAATGGTTGTTCTTCAAATACTTGTGAAAGTCATGATTTAGCTTCAACTGCATGCGAAACACATGATTTAGCTTCAAATCAATGCGATGTAGAAGGTTTAGCTTCAAATCCATGCAAAACACGTGATTTAACTTCCAATTAATGCGAAGTAGAAGGCTTAGCTTCAAATCCATGCGAATCAAATGGTTTAGCTTCAAATACTTGTGATATAAGTGATATAGCTTCAAAAGCTGTAGGAACAAACGAGGCAGCTTCAATTCCATGCGAGAAACATGATTTAGCTTCAAATCAATGCGATATAGAAGGTTTAGCTTCAAATCAATAAGAGGTAGAAGGTTTAGCTTCAAATCAATAGAATATAGAAGGTTTAGCTTCAAATCAATGCGATGTAGAAGGTTTAGCTTCAAATCCATACGAAACACATGATTTAGCTTCAAATCAATTCGAAGGGCAAGGCTTAGATTCAAATCCATGCGAAACAAATGATTTAGCTTCAGATGAATGCGAAGTAGAAGGCTCAGCTTCAAATCCATGCGGCACATATGATTTAGCTTTAAATACTTGCGATATAAGTGACATAGTTTCAAATGGAGGCGAAACGAACGAGTTAACTTCAAATCCATGCGAAACACATGATTTATCTTCAAATCAAAGCGATGTAGAAGGTTTAGCTTCAAATCCATGCGATACACAAGATTTAGCTTCAAATGAATGCGATGTAGTAGGTTCAGCTTCAAATCCATGCGACACATATGATTTAGCTTCAAATACTTGCGATATAAGTGATATAGCTCCAAAAGCTGTAGGAACAAACGAGGTAGCTTCAAATCCATGCGAAACACATGATTCAGCTGCAAATCAATGCGATGTAGAAGGTTTAGCTACAAATCCATGCGAGACACATTATTTAGCTGCAAATCAGTGCGAAGTAGAAGGCTCGGGTTCAAATCAATGCGATTCAAATGGTTCATATTCAAATACTTGTGAAAGACATGATTTAGCTTCAACTGCATGCGAAACACATGATTTAGCTTCAAATCAATGCGATGTAGAAGGTTTTGCTTCAAATCCACGCGAAACAAATGATTTAGCTTCAAACACTTGGGGTATACGTGATATAGCTTCAAATGCAGACTAATCAAACGAGTTAGCTTAAAAATCAACGCGATACACATGATTTATCTTCAAACAATTGCGATATAAGTGATGTAGATTCAACTGCAGGCAAAACGGACGAGTTGGCTTCAAATCCATGCGAAACACATGATATAGCTGCTAATCAATGTGATGTAGAAGGTTTAGCTTCAAATCCATGCGATACACAAGATTTAGCTTCAAATCAATGCGATGTAGAAGTTTCAGCTTCAAATCCATGCGACACATATGATTTAGCTTCAAATACTTGCGATATAAGTGATATAGCTTCAAAAGCTGGAGGAACAAACGAGGTAGCTTCAAATCCATGCGAAACACATGATCCAGCTGCAAATCGATGCGATGTAGAAGGTTTAGCTTCAAATCCAAGCGACACAAATTATTTAGCTTCATATACATGCAATTCAAGCGATATAGCTTCAAATGCAGGCGAAACAAACGAGATAGCTTCAAATCCAAGCCAAACACATGATTTAACTTCAAATCAGTTCGAAGTAGAAGGCTTAGCTTCAAATCCATGCGCATCAAATGGTTCAGCTTGAAACACTTGTGATATACATCATTTAGCTTCAACTACAAGTGAAACAAACGAGTTAGCTACAAATTCAAAGGAATCACATCATTTAATTTCAAATCATAGCGAACTAGAGTGCTTACCTCCAAATCAATGCGAAACAAATGGTTTAGCTTCAAATACTTGTGATATACATGATTTATCTTCAAGTGCATGCGAAACAAACGAGTTAGCTTCATATCCAAGTGAGACACATGACTTAGCTCCAAATCAATTCGAAGTAGAAGGCTTAGCTTCAAATCCATGCGAATCGAATGGTTCAGCTTCAAACACTTGTGATGTACATGATTTTGCTTCAGCTGCATGCGAAACAAACGATTTAGCTTCACACCCAAGGGAAACACATGATTTAACTTCAAATGAATGCGAAGTAGAAGGCTTAGCAACAAATCCATGGAACACATATTATTTAGCTTCTTATACTTGCGATACAAGTGATATAGCTTCAAATGCATGCGAAACAAACGAGTGAGCTTTAAATCCAAGGGTAACACATGATTTAACTTCAAATCAATGGGAAGTAGAAGATTTACCTTCAAATACATGCGAAACAAATGGTTTAGCTTCAAATACTTGTGATATACATGATTTAGCTTCAACTGCATGCGAAACAAACGAGTTAGCTTCAAATCCAAGCGAAACACATGATTTAGCTTCAAATCAATGCGAAATGGAAGCCTTAGCATCAAATCCATGCGACACAAATTATTTAGCTTCATATACATGTGATACAAGTGATATAGCTTCAAATGCAGGCGAAACACACGAGTGAGCTTTAAATCCAAGCGTAACACATGATTCAACTTCAAATCAATGGGAAGTAGAAGGCTTAGCATCAAATTCAGGCAACACAAATTATTTAGCTTCTTATACTTGCGATATAAGTGATATAGCTTCAAAACCAGGCGAAACAAACGAGTGATCTTCAAATCCAAGCGTAACACATGATTTAACTTCAAATGAATGGGAAGTAGAAGGCTTAGCATCAAATCCATGCAACACAAGTTATTTAGCTTCTCATACTTGCGATATAAGTGATCTAGCTTCAAATGCAGGCGAAACAAACGAGTGAGCTTTAAATCCAAGCGTAACACATGATTTAACTTCAAATCAATGGGATGTAGAAGATTTACCTTCAAATCCATGCGAAACAAATGGTTTAGCTTCAAATACTTGTGATATACATGATTTATCTTCAAGTGCATGCGAAACAAACGAGTTAGCTTCATATCCAAGTGAGACACATGACTTAGCTCCAAATCAATTCGAAGTAGAAGGCTTAGCTTCAAATCCATGCGAATCGAATGGTTCAGCTTCAAACACTTGTGATATACATGATTTTGCTTCAGCTGCATGCGAAACAAACGAGTTAGCTTCAAATCCAAGCGAAACACATGATTTAGCTTCAAATCAATTCGAAGTAGAAGGCTTAGCTTCAAATCCATGCGAAACGAATGATTGAGCTTCAAATACTTTCGAATATATGTGATATATCTTCAAATGCAGGCGAAACAAACGAGTGAGCTTTAGATCCAAGCGTAACACATGATTTAACTTCAATCAATGCGAAGTAGGAGATTTACCTTCAAATCCATGCGAAACAAATGGTTTAGCTCTATATACTTGTGATATACATGATTTAGCTTCAACCGGATGCGAAACAAACAAGTTAGCTTCAAATCCAAGCGACATACATGTTTCAGCTTCAAATTCATGCGAAGTAGAAGGCTTAGCTTCAAATCCATCCGAAACGAATGGTTTAGCTTCAAATACTTGTTCTATACATGATTTAGCTTCAACTGCATGCGAAACAAACGAGTTAGCGTCAAATCCAAGCGAAACACATGATTTTGCTTCAAATCAATGCGAAATAGAAGGCTTGGCATCAAATCCATGCGACACAAATTATTTAGCTTCATATACATGTGATACAAGTGATATAGCTTCAAATGCAGGCGAAACACACGAGTGAGCTTTAAATCCAAGCGTAACACATGATTCAATTTCAAATCAATGGGAAGTAGAAGGCTTAGCATCAAATCCATGCAACACAAGTTATTTAGCTTCATATACTTGCGATATAAGTGATATAGCTTCAAATGCAGGCGAAACACACGAGTGAGCTTTAAATCCAAGCGTAACACATGATTTAACTTCAAATCAGTGGGAAGTAGATTTACCTTCAAATCCATGCGAAACAAATGGTTTAGCTTCAAATACTGGTGATATACATGATTTATCTTCAACTGCATGCGAATCAAACGAGTTAGCTTCAAATCCAAGCGTAACACATGATTTAACTTCAAATCAATGCAAAGTAGAAGATTTAGGTTCAAATACATGCGAAACAAATGGTTTAGCTTCAAATACTTGTGATATACATGATTTATTTTCAACCGCATGCGAAACAAACGAGTTAGCTTCATATCCAAGTGAAACACATGATTTAGCTTCAAATCAATGCGAAATAGAAGGCTTAGCATCAAATCCAAGCGACACAAATTATTTAGCTTCATATACATGCGATTCAAGCGATATAGCTTCAAATGCAGGCGAAACACACGAGTGAGCTTTAAATCCAAGCCTAACACATGATTTAACTTCAAATCAATGGGAAGTAGATTTACCTCCGAATCCATGCGAAACAAATGGTTTAGCTTCAAATGCTTGTGATATACATGATTTAGCTTCAACTGCATACGAAACAAACGAGATAGCTTCAAATCCAAGCCAAACACATGATTTAACTTCAAATCAGTTCGAAGTAGAAGGCTTAGCTTCAAATCCATGCGCATCAAATGGTTCAGCTTCAAACACTTGTGATATACATCATTTAGCTTCAACTACAAGTGAAACAAACGAGTTAGCTACAAATTCAAAGGAATCACATCATTTAATTTCAAATCATTGCGACCTAGAGTGCTTACCTCCAAATCAATGCGAAACAAATGGTTTAACTTCAAATACTTGTGATATACATGATTTATCTTCAAGTGCATGCGAAACAAACGAGTTAGCTTCATATCCAAGTGAGACACATGACTTAGCTCAAAATCAATTCGAAGTAGAAGGCTTAGCTTCAAATTCATGCGAATCGAATTGTTCAGCTTCAAACACTTGTGATATACATGATTTTGCTTCAGCTGCATGCGAAACAAACGATTTAGCTTCACACCCAAGGGAAACACATGATTTAACTTCAAATCAATGCGAAGTAGAAGGCTTAGCAACAAATCCATGGAACACATATTATTTAGCTTCCTATACTTGCGATACAAGTGATATAGCTTCAAATGCATGCGAAACAAACGAGTGAGCTTTAAATCCAAGGGTAACACATGATTTAACTTCAAATCAATGGGAAGTAGAAGATTTACCTTCAAATACATGCGAAACAAATGGTTTAGCTCTATATACTTGTGATATACATGATTTAGCTTCAACTGCATGCGAAACAAACGAGTTAGCGTCAAATCCAAACGAAACACATGATTTAGCTTCAAATCAATGCGAAATAGAAGGCTTGGCATCAAATCCATGCGACACAAATTATTTAGCTTCATATACTTGCGATATAAGCGATATAGTTTCAAATGCAGGCGAAAGAAACGAGTGATCTTCAAAGCCAAGCGAAACACATGATTTAGCTTCAAATCAATGCGAATTAGAAGGCTTAGCATCAAATCCATGCTACACAAATTATTTAGCTTCACATACTTGCGATGTAAGTGATATAGCTTCAAATGCAGGCGAAACAAATGGTTTAGCTTCAAATACTTGTGATATACATGATTTAGCTTCAACTGCAAGCGAAACAAACGAGTTAGCTTCAAATCCAAGCGAAACACATGATTTAGCTTCAAATCAATTCGAAGTAGAAGGCTTAGCTTCAAATCCATGCGAAACGAATGATTGAGCTTCAAATACTTGCGAATATATGTGATATATCTTCAAATGCAGGCGAAATATACGAGTGAGCTTTAGATCCAAGCGTAACACATGATTTAACTTCAAATCAATGCGAAGTAGGAGATTTACCTTCAAATCCATGCGAAACAAATGGTTTAGCTTCAAATCAATGCGAAATAGAAGGCTTAGCATCAAATCCATGCGACACAAATTATTTAGCTTCATATTCTTGCGATTTAAGTGATATAGCTTCAAATGCAGTCGAAGTAAACGAGTTAGCTTCAAATCCATGCAAAACACATGAATAAGCTTCAAATGCATGCGAAACACATGATTTAGGTTCAAATCAATGCGAAGTAGAAGATTTAGGTTCAAATCCATGCGAAACAAATGGTTTAGCTTCAAATACTTGTGATATATATGATTTAGTTTCAACTGCATGCGAAACAAACGAGTTAGCTTCAAATCCAAGCGAAACACATGATTTAGCTTCAAATCAATTCGAAGTAGAAGGCTTAGCTTCAAATCCATGCGAAACGAATGATTGAGCTTCAAATACTTTCGAATATATGTGATATATCTTCAAATGCAGGCGAAACAAACGAGTGAGCTTTAGATCCAAGCGTAACACATGATTTAACTTCAATCAATGCGAAGTAGGAGATTTACCTTCAAATCCATGCGAAACAAATGGTTTAGCTCTATATACTTGTGATATACATGATTTAGCTTCAACCGGATGCGAAACAAACAAGTTAGCTTCAAATCCAAGCGACATACATGTTTCAGCTTCAAATTCATGCGAAGTAGAAGGCTTAGCTTCAAATCCATCCGAAACGAATGGTTTAGCTTCAAATACTTGTTCTATACATGATTTAGCTTCAACTGCATGCGAAACAAACGAGTTAGCGTCAAATCCAAGCGAAACACATGATTTTGCTTCAAATCAATGCGAAATAGAAGGCTTGGCATCAAATCCATGCGACACAAATTATTTAGCTTCATATACATGTGATACAAGTGATATAGCTTCAAATGCAGGCGAAACACACGAGTGAGCTTTAAATCCAAGCGTAACACATGATTCAACTTCAAATCAATGGGAAGTAGAAGGCTTAGCATCAAATCCATGCAACACAAGTTATTTAGCTTCATATACTTGCGATATAAGTGATATAGCTTCAAATGCAGGCGAAACACACGAGTGAGCTTTAAATCCAAGCGTAACACATGATTTAACTTCAAATCAGTGGGAAGTAGATTTACCTTCAAATCCATGCGAAACAAATGGTTTAGCTTCAAATACTGGTGATATACATGATTTATCTTCAACTGCATGCGAATCAAACGAGTTAGCTTCAAATCCAAGCGTAACACATGATTTAACTTCAAATCAATGCAAAGTAGAAGATTTAGGTTCAAATACATGCGAAACAAATGGTTTAGCTTCAAATACTTGTGATATACATGATTTATTTTCAACCGCATGCGAAACAAACGAGTTAGCTTCATATCCAAGTGAAACACATGATTTAGCTTCAAATCAATGCGAAATAGAAGGCTTAGCATCAAATCCAAGCGACACAAATTATTTAGCTTCATATACATGCGATTCAAGCGATATAGCTTCAAATGCAGGCGAAACACACGAGTGAGCTTTAAATCCAAGCCTAACACATGATTTAACTTCAAATCAATGGGAAGTAGATTTACCTCCGAATCCATGCGAAACAAATGGTTTAGCTTCAAATGCTTGTGATATACATGATTTAGCTTCAACTGCATACGAAACAAACGAGATAGCTTCAAATCCAAGCCAAACACATGATTTAACTTCAAATCAGTTCGAAGTAGAAGGCTTAGCTTCAAATCCATGCGCATCAAATGGTTCAGCTTCAAACACTTGTGATATACATCATTTAGCTTCAACTACAAGTGAAACAAACGAGTTAGCTACAAATTCAAAGGAATCACATCATTTAATTTCAAATCATTGCGAACTAGAGTGCTTACCTCCAAATCAATGCGAAACAAATGGTTTAACTTCAAATACTTGTGATATACATGATTTATCTTCAAGTGCATGCGAAACAAACGAGTTAGCTTCATATCCAAGTGAGACACATGACTTAGCTCAAAATCAATTCGAAGTAGAAGGCTTAGCTTCAAATTCATGCGAATCGAATTGTTCAGCTTCAAACACTTGTGATATACATGATTTTGCTTCAGCTGCATGCGAAACAAACGATTTAGCTTCACACCCAAGGGAAACACATGATTTAACTTCAAATCAATGCGAAGTAGAAGGCTTAGCAACAAATCCATGGAACACATATTATTTAGCTTCCTATACTTGCGATACAAGTGATATAGCTTCAAATGCATGCGAAACAAACGAGTGAGCTTTAAATCCAAGGGTAACACATGATTTAACTTCAAATCAATGGGAAGTAGAAGATTTACCTTCAAATACATGCGAAACAAATGGTTTAGCTCTATATACTTGTGATATACATGATTTAGTTTCAACTGCATGCGAAACAAACGAGTTAGCGTCAAATCCAAACGAAACACATGATTTAGCTTCAAATCAATGCGAAATAGAAGGCTTGGCATCAAATCCATGCGACAAAAATTATTTAGCTTCATATACTTGCGATATAAGCGATATAGTTTCAAATGCAGGCGAAAGAAACGAGTGATCTTCAAAGCCAAGCGAAACACATGATTTAGCTTCAAATCAATGCGAATTAGAAGGCTTAGCATCAAATCCATGCTACACAAATTATTTAGCTTCACATACTTGCGATGTAAGTGATATAGCTTCAAATGCAGGCGAAACAAATGGTTTAGCTTCAAATACTTGTGATATACATGATTTAGCTTCAACTGCAAGCGAAACAAACGAGTTAGCTTCAAATCCAAGCGAAACACATGATTTAGCTTCAAATCAATTCGAAGTAGAAGGCTTAGCTTCAAATCCATGCGAAACGAATGATTGAGCTTCAAATACTTGCGAATATATGTGATATATCTTCAAATGCAGGCGAAATATACGAGTGAGCTTTAGATCCAAGCGTAACACATGATTTAACTTCAAATCAATGCGAAGTAGGAGATTTACCTTCAAATCCATGCGAAACAAATGGTTTAGCTTCAAATCAATGCGAAATAGAAGGCTTAGCATCAAATCCATGCGACACAAATTATTTAGCTTCATATTCTTGCGATTTAAGTGATATAGCTTCAAATGCAGTCGAAGTAAACGAGTTAGCTTCAAATCCATGCAAAACACATGAATAAGCTTCAAATGCATGCGAAACACATGATTTAGGTTCAAATCAATGCGAAGTAGAAGGTTTAGCTTCAAATACTTGTGATATACATGAAATAGATTCAACTGCATGCGATACCAACGAGTTATCTTAAAATCCATGCGGAGCACATGATTTGGCTTCAGATCAATGCGAAGTAGAAGGCTTAGCATCAAATCCAAGCGAAACAAATGGATTAGCTTCAAATACTTGTGATATACATGATTTAGCTTCAACTGCATGCGAAACAAACGAGTTAGCTTCAAATCCAAGCGAAACACATGATTTAGCTTCAAATCAATGCGAAATAGAAGCCTTAGCATCAAATCCATGCGACACAAATTATTTAGCTTCATATACATGTGATACAAGTGATATAGCTTCAAATGCAGGCGAAACACACGAGTGAGCTTTAAATCCAAGCGTAACACATGATTCAACTTCAAATCAATGGGAAGTAGAAGGCTTAGAATCAAATTCATGCAACACAAATTATTTAGCTTCTTATACTTGCGATATAAGTGATATAGCTTCAAAAGCAGGCGAAACAAACGAGTGATCTTCAAATCCAAGCGTAACACATGATTTAACTTCAAATGAATGGGAAGTAGAAGGCTTAGCATCAAATCCATGCAACACAAGTTATTTAGCTTCTCATACTTGCGATATAAGTGATCTAGCTTCAAATGCAGGCGAAACAAACGAGTGAGCTTTAAATCCAAGCGTAACACATGATTTAACTTCAAATCAATGGGATGTAGAAGATTTACCTTCAAATCCATGCGAAACAAATGGTTTAGCTTCAAATACTTGTGATATACATGATTTAGCTTCAACTGCATGCGAAACAAACGAGGTAGCTTCAAATCCAAGCGAAACACATGATTTAACTTCAAATCAATGCGAAGTAGAAGATTTAGGTTCAAATCCATGCGAAACAAATGGTTTAGCTTCAAATACTGGTGATATACATGATTTAGCTTGAACTGCATGCGAAACAAACGAGTTAGCTTCAAATCCAAGCGAAACACATGATTTAGCTTCAAATCAATTCGAAGTAGAAGGCTTTGCTTCAAATCCATGCGAAACGAATGAATGAGCTTCAAATACTTGCGAATATATGTGATATATCTTCAAATGCAGGCGAAACAAACGAGTGAGCTTTAAATCCAAGCGTAACACATGATTTAACTTCAAATCAATGGGATGTAGAAGATTTACCTTCAAATCCATGCGAAACAAATGGTTTAGCTTCAAATACTTGCGAATATATGTGATATATCTTCAAATGCAGGCGAAATATACGAGTGAGCTTTAGATCCAAGCGTAACACATGATTTAACTTCAAATCAATGCGAAGTAGGAGATTTACCTTCAAATCCATGCGAAACAAATGGTTTAGCTTCAAATCAATGCGAAATAGAAGGCTTAGCATCAAATCCAAGCGACACAAATTATTTAGCTTCATATTCTTGCGATTTAAGTGATATAGCTTCAAATGCAGTCGAAGTAAACGAGTTAGCTTCAAATCCATGCAAAACACATGAATAAGCTTCAAATGCATGCGAAACACATGATTTAGGTTCAAATCAATGCGAAGTAGAAGGTTTAGCTTCAAATACTTGTGATATACATGAAATAGATTCAACTGCATGCGATACAAACGAGTTATCTTAAAATCCATGCGGAGCACATGATTTGGCTTCAGATCAATGCGAAGTAAAAGGCTTAGCATCAAATCCAAGCGAAACAAATGGATTAGCTTCAAATACTTGTGAATATATGTGATATAGCTTCTAATTCAGGCGAAACAATCGAGTTAGCTTCAAAGCCATGCAAAACGAATGATTTAGCTTCAAATACTTGCGGTATAAATGAAACAGCTCCAAATGCGGGCGAAACAATCGAGTTAGCTTCAAATCAATGCCAAGTAGAAGGATTATCTTCAAATCCATGCGAAACAAATGGTTTAGCTCTATATACTTGTGATATACATGATTTAGCTTCAACCGGATGCGAAACAAACAAGTTAGCTTCAAATCCAAGCGACATACATGATTTAGCTTCAAATTCATGCGAAGTAGAAGGCTTAGCTTCAAATCCATCCGAAACGAATGGTTTAGCTTCAAATACTTGTTTTATACATGATTTAGCTT
Source organism: Megalopta genalis (assembly GCF_051020955.1). NCBI lineage: Eukaryota > Metazoa > Arthropoda > Insecta > Hymenoptera > Halictidae > Megalopta > Megalopta genalis. The sequence continues at coordinate 17,709 of NW_027476748.1, forward strand.
CAACTGCATGCGAAACAAACGTGTTAGCGTCAAATCCAAACGAAACACATGATTTAGCTTCAAATCAATGCGAAGTAGAAGGCTTAGCATCAAATCCATGCAACACAAATTATTTAGTTTCTTATACTTGCGATATAAGTGATATAGCTTCAAATGCAGGCGAAACAATCGAGTGAGCTTTAAATCCAAGGGTAACACATGATTTCACTTCAAATCAATGCGAAGTAGAAGATTTACCTACAAATCCATGCGAAACAAATGGTTTAGCTTCAAATCAATGCGAAATAGAAGGCTTAGCATCAAATCCATGCGACACAAATTATTTAGCTTCACATACTTGAGATGTAAGTGATATAGCTTCAAATGCAGCCGAATCAAACGAGTGAGCTTTAAATCCAAGGGTAACACATGATTTAACTTCAAATCAATGGGAAGTAGAAGATTTACCTTCTAATACATGCGAAACAAATGGTTTAGCTTCAAATACTTGTGATATACATGATTTAGCTTCAACTGCATGCGAAACAAACGAGATAGCTTCAAATCCAAGCGAAACACATGATTTAGCTTCAAATCAATGCGAAATAGAAGCCTTAGCATCAAATCCATGCGACACAAATTATTTAGCTTCATATACATGTGATACAAGTGATATAGCTTCAAATGCAGGCGAAACACACGAGTGAGCTTTAAATCCAAGCGTAACACATGATTCAACTTCAAACCAATGGGAAGTAGAAGATTTACCTTCAAATACATGCGAAACAAATGGTTTAGCTTCAAATACTTGTGATATACATGATTTAGTTTCAACTGCATGCGAAACAAACGAGTTAGCTTCAAATCCAAGCGAAACACATGATTTAGCTTTAAATCAATTCGAAGTAGAAGGCTTAGCTTCAAATCCATGCGAAACGAATGATTGAGCTTCAAATACTTGCGAATATATGTGATATATCTTCAAATGCAGGCGAAATATACGAGTGAGCTTTAGATCCAAGCGTAACACATGATTTAACTTCAAATCAATGCGAAGTAGGAGATTTACCTTCAAATCCATGCGAAACAAATGGTTTAGCTTCAAATCAATGCGAAATAGAAGGCTTAGCATCAAATCCATGCGACACAAATTATTTAGCTTCATATTCTTGCGATTTAAGTGATATAGCTTCAAATGCAGTCGAAGTAAACGAGTTAGCTTCAAATCCATGCAAAACACATGAATAAGCTTCAAATACATGCGAAACACATGATTTAGGTTCAAATCAATGCGAAGTAGAAGGTTTAGCTTCAAATACTTGTGATATACATGAAATAGATTCAACTGCATGCGATACCAACGAGTTATCTTAAAATCCATGCGGAGCACATGATTTGGCTTCAGATCAATGCGAAGTAGAAGGCTTAGCATCAAATCCAAGCGAAACAAATGGATTAGCTTCAAATACTTGTGATATACATGATTTAGCTTCAACTGCATGCGAAACAAACGAGTTAGCTTCAAATCCAAGCGAAACACATGATTTAGCTTCAAATCAATGCGAAATAGAAGCCTTAGCATCAAATCCGTGCGACACAAATTATTTAGCTTCATATACATGTGATACAAGTGATATAGCTTCAAATGCAGGCGAAACACACGAGTGAGCTTTAAATCCAAGCGTAACACATGATTCAACTTCAAATCAATGGGAAGTAGAAGGCTTAGCATCAAATTCATGCAACACAAATTATTTAGCTTCTTATACTTGCGATATAAGTGATATAGCTTCAAAAGCAGGCGAAACAAACGAGTGAGCTTTAAATCCAAGCGTAACACATGATTTAACTTCAAATCAATGGGATGTAGAAGATTTACCTTCAAGTCCATGCGAAACAAATGGTTTAGCTTCAAATACTTGTGATATACATGATTTAGCTTCAACTGCATGCGAAACAAACGAGGTAGCTTCAAATCCAAGCGAAACACATGATTTAACTTGAAATCAATGCGAAGTAGAAGATTTAGCTTCAAATCCATGCGAAACAAATGGTTTAGCTTCAAATACTGGTGATATACATGATTTAGCTTGAACTGCATGCGAAACAAACGAGTTAGCTTCAAATCCAAGCGAAACACATGATTTAGCTTCAAATCAATTCGAAGTAGAAGGCTTTGCTTCAAATCCATGCGAAACGAATGAATGAGCTTCAAATACTTGCGAATATATGTGATATATCTTCAAATGCAGGCGAAACAAACGTGTGAGCTTTAGATCCAAGCGTAACACATGATTTAACTTCAAATCAATGCGAAGTAGGAGATTTACATTCAAATCCATGCGAAACAAATGGTTTAGCATCAAATACTTGTGATATACATGATTTAGCTTCAACTGCATGCGAAACAAACGAGTTAGCTTCAAATCCAAGCGAAACACATGATTTAGCTTCAAATCAATGCGAAATAGAAGGCTTAGCATCAAATCCAAGCGACACAAATTATTTAGCTTCATATACATGCGATTCAAGCGATATAGCTTCAAATGCAGGCGAAACACACGAGTGAGCTTTAAATCCAAGCGTAACACATGATTTAACTTCAAATCAATGGGATGTAGAAGATTTACCTTCAAATCCATGCGAAACAAATGGTTTAGCTTCAAATACTTGCGAATATATGTGATATATCTTCAAATGCAGGCGAAATATACGAGTGAGCTTTAGATCCAAGCGTAACACATGATTTAACTTCAAATCAATGCGAAGTAGGAGATTTACCTTCAAATCCATGCGAAACAAATGGTTTAGCTTCAAATCAATGCGAAATAGAAGGCTTAGCATCAAATCCAAGCGACACAAATTATTTAGCTTCATATTCTTGCGATTTAAGTGATATAGCTTCAAATGCAGTCGAAGTAAACGAGTTAGCTTCAAATCCATGCAAAACACATGAATAAGCTTCAAATGCATGCGAAACACATGATTTAGGTTCAAATCAATGCGAAGTAGAAGGTTTAGCTTCAAATACTTGTGATATACATGAAATAGATTCAACTGCATGCGATACAAACGAGTTATCTTAAAATCCATGCGGAGCACATGATTTGGCTTCAGATCAATGCGAAGTAGAAGGCTTAGCATCAAATCCAAGCGAAACAAATGGATTAGCTTCAAATACTTGTGAATATATGTGATATAGCTTCTAATTCAGGCGAAACAAACGAGTTAGCTTCAAAGCCATGCAAAACGAATGATTTAGCTTCAAATACTTGCGGTATAAATGAAACAGCTTCAAATGCGGGCGAAACAATCGAGTTAGCTTCAAATCAATGCCAAGTAGAAGGATTATCTTCAAATCCATGCGAAACAAATGGTTTAGCTCTATATACTTGTGATATACATGATTTAGCTTCAACCGGATGCGAAACAAACAAGTTAGCTTCAAATCCAAGCGACATACATGATTTAGCTTCAAATTCATGCGAAGTAGAAGGCTTAGCTTCAAATCCATCCGAAACGAATGGTTTAGCTTCAAATACTTGTTTTATACATGATTTAGCTTCAACTGCATGCGAAACAAACGTGTTAGCGTCAAATCCAAACGAAACACATGATTTAGCTTCAAATCAATGCGAAGTAGAAGGCTTAGCATCAAATCCATGCAACACAAATTATTTAGTTTCTTATACTTGCGATATAAGTGATATAGCTTCAAATGCAGGCGAAACAATCGAGTGAGCTTTAAATCCAAGGGTAACACATGATTTCACTTCAAATCAATGCGAAGTAGAAGATTTACCTACAAATCCATGCGAAACAAATGGTTTAGCTTCAAATCAATGCGAAATAGAAGGCTTCGCATCAAATCCATGCGACACAAATTATTTAGCTTCACATACTTGAGATGTAAGTGATATAGCTTCAAATGCAGCCGAATCAAACGAGTGAGCTTTAAATCCAAGGGTAACACATGATTTAACTTCAAATCAATGGGAAGTAGAAGATTTACCTTCTAATACATGCGAAACAAATGGTTTAGCTTCAAATACTTGTGATATACATGATTTAGCTTCAACTGCATGCGAAACAAACGAGTTAGCTTCAAATCCAAGCGAAACACATGATTTAGCTTCAAATCAATGCGAAATAGAAGCCTTAGCATCAAATCCATGCGACACAAATTATTTAGCTTCATATACATGTGATACAAGTGATATAGCTTCAAATGCAGGCGAAACACACGAGTGAGCTTTAAATCCAAGCGTAACACATGATTCAACTTCAAACCAATGGGAAGTAGAAGATTTACCTTCAAATACATGCGAAACAAATGGTTTAGCTTCAAATACTTGTGATATACATGATTTAGTTTCAACTGCATGCGAAACAAACGAGTTAGCTTCAAATCCAAGCGAAACACATGATTTAGCTTCAAATCAATTCGAAGTAGAAGGCTTAGCTTCAAATCCATGCGAAACGAATGATTGAGCTTCAAATACTTGCGAATATATGTGATATATCTTCAAATGCAGGCGAAATATACGAGTGAGCTTTAGATCCAAGCGTAACACATGATTTAACTTCAAATCAATGCGAAGTAGGAGATTTACCTTCAAATCCATGCGAAACAAATGGTTTAGCTTCAAATCAATGCGAAATAGAAGGCTTAGCATCAAATCCATGCGACACAAATTATTTAGCTTCATATTCTTGCGATTTAAGTGATATAGCTTCAAATGCAGTCGAAGTAAACGAGTTAGCTTCAAATCCATGCAAAACACATGAATAAGCTTCAAATACATGCGAAACACATGATTTAGGTTCAAATCAATGCGAAGTAGAAGGTTTAGCTTCAAATACTTGTGATATACATGAAATAGATTCAACTGCATGCGATACCAACGAGTTATCTTAAAATCCATGCGGAGCACATGATTTGGCTTCAGATCAATGCGAAGTAGAAGGCTTAGCATCAAATCCAAGCGAAACAAATGGATTAGCTTCAAATACTTGTGATATACATGATTTAGCTTCAACTGCATGCGAAACAAACGAGTTAGCTTCAAATCCAAGCGAAACACATGATTTAGCTTCAAATCAATGCGAAATAGAAGCCTTAGCATCAAATCCGTGCGACACAAATTATTTAGCTTCATATACATGTGATACAAGTGATATAGCTTCAAATGCAGGCGAAACACACGAGTGAGCTTTAAATCCAAGCGTAACACATGATTCAACTTCAAATCAATGGGAAGTAGAAGGCTTAGCATCAAATTCATGCAACACAAATTATTTAGCTTCTTATACTTGCGATATAAGTGATATAGCTTCAAAAGCAGGCGAAACAAACGAGTGATCTTCAAATCCAAGCGTAACACATGATTTAACTTCAAATGAATGGGAAGTAGAAGGCTTAGCATCAAATCCATGCAACACAAGTTATTTAGCTTCTCATACTTGCGATATAAGTGATCTAGCTTCAAATGCAGGCGAAACAAACGAGTGAGCTTTAAATCCAAGCGTAACACATGATTTAACTTCAAATCAATGGGATGTAGAAGATTTACCTTCAAATCCATGCGAAACAAATGGTTTAGCTTCAAATACTTGTGATATACATGATTTAGCTTCAACTGCATGCGAAACAAACGAGGTAGCTTCAAATCCAAGCGAAACACATGATTTAACTTCAAATCAATGCGAAGTAGAAGATTTAGCTTCAAATCCATGCGAAACAAATGGTTTAGCTTCAAATACTGGTGATATACATGATTTAGCTTGAACTGCATGCGAAACAAACGAGTTAGCTTCAAATCCAAGCGAAACACATGATTTAGCTTCAAATCAATTCGAAGTAGAAGGCTTTGCTTCAAATCCATGCGAAACGAATGAATGAGCTTCAAATACTTGCGAATATGTGTGATATATCTTCAAATGCAGGCGAAACAAACGTGTGAGCTTTAGATCCAAGCGTAACACATGATTTAACTTCAAATCAATGCGAAGTAGGAGATTTACATTCAAATCCATGCGAAACAAATGGTTTAGCATCAAATACTTGTGATATACATGATTTAGCTTCAACTGCATGCGAAACAAACGAGTTAGCTTCAAATCCAAGCGAAACACATGATTTAGCTTCAAATCAATGCGAAATAGAAGGCTTAGCATCAAATCCAAGCGACACAAATTATTTAGCTTCATATACATGCGATTCAAGCGATATAGCTTCAAATGCAGGCGAAACACACGAGTGAGCTTTAAATCCAAGCGTAACACATGATTTAACTTCAAATCAATGGGATGTAGAAGATTTACCTTCAAATCCATGCGAAACAAATGGTTTAGCTTCAAATACTTGCGAATATATGTGATATATCTTCAAATGCAGGCGAAATATACGAGTGAGCTTTAGATCCAAGCGTAACACATGATTTAACTTCAAATCAATGCGAAGTAGGAGATTTACCTTCAAATCCATGCGAAACAAATGGTTTAGCTTCAAATCAATGCGAAATAGAAGGCTTAGCATCAAATCCATGCGACACAAATTATTTAGCTTCATATTCTTGCGATTTAAGTGATATAGCTTCAAATGCAGTCGAAGTAAACGAGTTAGCTTCAAATCCATGCAAAACACATGAATAAGCTTCAAATACATGCGAAACACATGATTTAGGTTCAAATCAATGCGAAGTAGAAGGTTTAGCTTCAAATACTTGTGATATACATGAAATAGATTCAACTGCATGCGATACCAACGAGTTATCTTAAAATCCATGCGGAGCACATGATTTGGCTTCAGATCAATGCGAAGTAGAAGGCTTAGCATCAAATCCAAGCGAAACAAATGGATTAGCTTCAAATACTTGTGATATACATGATTTAGCTTCAACTGCATGCGAAACAAACGAGTTAGCTTCAAATCCAAGCGAAACACATGATTTAGCTTCAAATCAATGCGAAATAGAAGCCTTAGCATCAAATCCGTGCGACACAAATTATTTAGCTTCATATACATGTGATACAAGTGATATAGCTTCAAATGCAGGCGAAACACACGAGTGAGCTTTAAATCCAAGCGTAACACATGATTCAACTTCAAATCAATGGGAAGTAGAAGGCTTAGCATCAAATTCATGCAACACAAATTATTTAGCTTCTTATACTTGCGATATAAGTGATATAGCTTCAAAAGCAGGCGAAACAAACGAGTGATCTTCAAATCCAAGCGTAACACATGATTTAACTTCAAATGAATGGGAAGTAGAAGGCTTAGCATCAAATCCATGCAACACAAGTTATTTAGCTTCTCATACTTGCGATATAAGTGATCTAGCTTCAAATGCAGGCGAAACAAACGAGTGAGCTTTAAATCCAAGCGTAACACATGATTTAACTTCAAATCAATGGGATGTAGAAGATTTACCTTCAAATCCATGCGAAACAAATGGTTTAGCTTCAAATACTTGTGATATACATGATTTAGCTTCAACTGCATGCGAAACAAACGAGGTAGCTTCAAATCCAAGCGAAACACATGATTTAACTTCAAATCAATGCGAAGTAGAAGATTTAGCTTCAAATCCATGCGAAACAAATGGTTTAGCTTCAAATACTGGTGATATACATGATTTAGCTTGAACTGCATGCGAAACAAACGAGTTAGCTTCAAATCCAAGCGAAACACATGATTTAGCTTCAAATCAATTCGAAGTAGAAGGCTTTGCTTCAAATCCATGCGAAACGAATGAATGAGCTTCAAATACTTGCGAATATATGTGATATATCTTCAAATGCAGGCGAAACAAACGTGTGAGCTTTAGATCCAAGCGTAACACATGATTTAACTTCAAATCAATGCGAAGTAGGAGATTTACATTCAAATCCATGCGAAACAAATGGTTTAGCATCAAATACTTGTGATATACATGATTTAGCTTCAACTGCATGCGAAACAAACGAGTTAGCTTCAAATCCAAGCGAAACACATGATTTAGCTTCAAATCAATGCGAAATAGAAGGCTTAGCATCAAATCCAAGCGACACAAATTATTTAGCTTCATATACATGCGATTCAAGCGATATAGCTTCAAATGCAGGCGAAACACACGAGTGAGCTTTAAATCCAAGCGTAACACATGATTTAACTTCAAATCAATGGATGTAGAAGATTTACCTTCAAATCCATGCGAAACAAATGGTTTAGCTTCAAATACTTGCGAATATATGTGATATATCTTCAAATGCAGGCGAAATATACGAGTGAGCTTTAGATCCAAGCGTAACACATGATTTAACTTCAAATCAATGCGAAGTAGGAGATTTACCTTCAAATCCATGCGAAACAAATGGTTTAGCTTCAAATCAATGCGAAATAGAAGGCTTAGCATCAAATCCATGCGACACAAATTATTTAGCTTCATATTCTTGCGATTTAAGTGATATAGCTTCAAATGCAGTCGAAGTAAACGAGTTAGCTTCAAATCCATGCAAAACACATGAATAAGCTTCAAATACATGCGAAACACATGATTTAGGTTCAAATCAATGCGAAGTAGAAGGTTTAGCTTCAAATACTTGTGATATACATGAAATAGATTCAACTGCATGCGATACCAACGAGTTATCTTAAAATCCATGCGGAGCACATGATTTGGCTTCAGATCAATGCGAAGTAGAAGGCTTAGCATCAAATCCAAGCGAAACAAATGGATTAGCTTCAAATACTTGTGATATACATGATTTAGCTTCAACTGCATGCGAAACAAACGAGTTAGCTTCAAATCCAAGCGAAACACATGATTTAGCTTCAAATCAATGCGAAATAGAAGCCTTAGCATCAAATCCGTGCGACACAAATTATTTAGCTTCATATACATGTGATACAAGTGATATAGCTTCAAATGCAGGCGAAACACACGAGTGAGCTTTAAATCCAAGCGTAACACATGATTCAACTTCAAATCAATGGGAAGTAGAAGGCTTAGCATCAAATTCATGCAACACAAATTATTTAGCTTCTTATACTTGCGATATAAGTGATATAGCTTCAAAAGCAGGCGAAACAAACGAGTGATCTTCAAATCCAAGCGTAACACATGATTTAACTTCAAATGAATGGGAAGTAGAAGGCTTAGCATCAAATCCATGCAACACAAGTTATTTAGCTTCTCATACTTGCGATATAAGTGATCTAGCTTCAAATGCAGGCGAAACAAACGAGTGAGCTTTAAATCCAAGCGTAACACATGATTTAACTTCAAATCAATGGGATGTAGAAGATTTACCTTCAAATCCATGCGAAACAAATGGTTTAGCTTCAAATACTTGTGATATACATGATTTAGCTTCAACTGCATGCGAAACAAACGAGGTAGCTTCAAATCCAAGCGAAACACATGATTTAACTTCAAATCAATGCGAAGTAGAAGATTTAGCTTCAAATCCATGCGAAACAAATGGTTTAGCTTCAAATACTGGTGATATACATGATTTAGCTTGAACTGCATGCGAAACAAACGAGTTAGCTTCAAATCCAAGCGAAACACATGATTTAGCTTCAAATCAATTCGAAGTAGAAGGCTTTGCTTCAAATCCATGCGAAACGAATGAATGAGCTTCAAATACTGGCGAATATATGTGATATATCTTCAAATGCAGGCGAAACAAACGTGTGAGCTTTAGATCCAAGCGTAACACATGATTTAACTTCAAATCAATGCGAAGTAGGAGATTTACATTCAAATCCATGCGAAACAAATGGTTTAGCATCAAATACTTGTGATATACATGATTTAGCTTCAACTGCATGCGAAACAAACGAGTTAGCTTCAAATCCAAGCGAAACACATGATTTAGCTTCAAATCAATGCGAAATAGAAGGCTTAGCATCAAATCCAAGCGACACAAATTATTTAGCTTCATATACATGCGATTCAAGCGATATAGCTTCAAATGCAGGCGAAACACACGAGTGAGCTTTAAATCCAAGCGTAACACATGATTTAACTTCAAATCAATGGGATGTAGAAGATTTACCTTCAAATCCATGCGAAACAAATGGTTTAGCTTCAAATACTTGCGAATATATGTGATATATCTTCAAATGCAGGCGAAATATACGAGTGAGCTTTAGATCCAAGCGTAACACATGATTTAACTTCAAATCAATGCGAAGTAGGAGATTTACCTTCAAATCCATGCGAAACAAATGGTTTAGCTTCAAATCAATGCGAAATAGAAGGCTTAGCATCAAATCCATGCGACACAAATTATTTAGCTTCATATTCTTGCGATTTAAGTGATATAGCTTCAAATGCAGTCGAAGTAAACGAGTTAGCTTCAAATCCATGCAAAACACATGAATAAGCTTCAAATACATGCGAAACACATGATTTAGGTTCAAATCAATGCGAAGTAGAAGGTTTAGCTTCAAATACTTGTGATATACATGAAATAGATTCAACTGCATGCGATACCAACGAGTTATCTTAAAATCCATGCGGAGCACATGATTTGGCTTCAGATCAATGCGAAGTAGAAGGCTTAGCATCAAATCCAAGCGAAACAAATGGATTAGCTTCAAATACTTGTGATATACATGATTTAGCTTCAACTGCATGCGAAACAAACGAGTTAGCTTCAAATCCAAGCGAAACACATGATTTAGCTTCAAATCAATGCGAAATAGAAGCCTTAGCATCAAATCCGTGCGACACAAATTATTTAACTTCATATACATGTGATACAAGTGATATAGCTTCAAATGCAGGCGAAACACACGAGTGAGCTTTAAATCCAAGCGTAACACATGATTCAACTTCAAATCAATGGGAAGTAGAAGGCTTAGCATCAAATTCATGCAACACAAATTATTTAGCTTCTTATACTTGCGATATAAGTGATATAGCTTCAAAAGCAGGCGAAACAAACGAGTGATCTTCAAATCCAAGCGTAACACATGATTTAACTTCAAATGAATGGGAAGTAGAAGGCTTAGCATCAAATCCATGCAACACAAGTTATTTAGCTTCTCATACTTGCGATATAAGTGATCTAGCTTCAAATGCAGGCGAAACAAACGAGTGAGCTTTAAATCCAAGCGTAACACATGATTTAACTTCAAATCAATGGATGTAGAAGATTTACCTTCAAATCCATGCGAAACAAATGGTTTAGCTTCAAATACTTGTGATATACATGATTTAGCTTCAACTGCATGCGAAACAAACCAGGTAGCTTCAAATCCAAGCGAAACACATGATTTAACTTCAAATCAATGCGAAGTAGAAGATTTAGCTTCAAATCCATGCGAAACAAATGGTTTAGCTTCAAATACTGGTGATATACATGATTTAGCTTGAACTGCATGCGAAACAAACGAGTTAGCTTCAAATCCAAGCGAAACACATGACTTAGCATCAAATCAATTCGAAGTAGAAGGCTTTGCTTCAAATCCATGCGAAACGAATGAATGAGCTTCAAATACTTGCGAATATATGTGATATATCTTCAAATGCAGGCGAAACAAACGTGTGAGCTTTAGATCCAAGCGTAACACATGATTTAACTTCAAATCAATGCGAAGTAGGAGATTTACATTCAAATCCATGCGAAACAAATGGTTTAGCATCAAATACTTGTGATATACATGATTTAGCTTCAACTGCATGCGAAACAAACGAGTTAGCTTCAAATCCAAGCGAAACACATGATTTAGCTTCAAATCAATGCGAAATAGAAGGCTTAGCATCAAATCCAAGCGACACAAATTATTTAGCTTCATATACATGCGATTCAAGCGATATAGCCTCAAATGCAGGCGAAATATACGAGTGAGCTTTAGATCCAAGCGTAACACATGATTTAACTTCAAATCAATGCGAAGTAGGAGATTTACCTTCAAATCCATGCGAAACAAATGGTTTAGCTTCAAATCAATGCGAAATAGAAGGCTTAGCATCAAATCCATGCGACACAAATTATTTAGCTTCATATTCTTGCGATTTAAGTGATATAGCTTCAAATGCAGTCGAAGTAAACGAGTTAGCTTCAAATCCATGCAAAACACATGAATAAGCTTCAAATGCATGCGAAACACATGATTTAGGTTCAAATCAATGCGAAGTAGAAGGTTTAGCTTCAAATACTTGTGATATACATGAAATAGATTCAACTGCATGCGATACCAACGAGTTATCTTAAAATCCATGCGGAGCACATGATTTGGCTTCAGATCAATGCGAAGTAGAAGGCTTAGCATCAAATCCAAGCGAAACAAATGGATTAGCTTCAAATACTTGTGATATACATGATTTAGCTTCAACTGCATGCGAAACAAACGAGTTAGCTTCAAATCCAAGCGAAACACATGATTTAGCTTCAAATCAATGCGAAATAGAAGCCTTAGCATCAAATCCGTGCGACACAAATTATTTAGCTTCATATACATGTGATACAAGTGATATAGCTTCAAATGCAGGCGAAACACACGAGTGAGCTTTAAATCCAAGCGTAACACATGATTCAACTTCAAATCAATGGGAAGTAGAAGGCTTAGCATCAAATTCATGCAACACAAATTATTTAGCTTCTTATACTTGCGATATAAGTGATATAGCTTCAAAAGCAGGCGAAACAAACGAGTGATCTTCAAATCCAAGCGTAACACATGATTTAACTTCAAATGAATGGGAAGTTGAAGGCTTAGCATCAAATCCATGCAACACAAGTTATTTAGCTTCTCATACTTGCGATATAAGTGATCTAGCTTCAAATGCAGGCGAAACAAACGAGTGAGCTTTAAATCCAAGCGTAACACATGATTTAACTTCAAATCAATGGGATGTAGAAGATTTACCTTCAAATCCATGCGAAACAAATGGTTTAGCTTCAAATACTTGTGATATACATGATTTAGCTTCAACTGCATGCGAAACAAACGAGGTAGCTTCAAATCCAAGCGAAACACATGATTTAACTTCAAATCAATGCGAAGTAGAAGATTTAGGTTCAAATCCATGCGAAACAAATGGTTTAGCTTCAAATACTTGTGATATACATGATTTAGCTTGAACTGCATGCGAAACAAACGAGTTAGCTTCAAATCCAAGCGAAACACATGATTTAGCTTCAAATCAATTCGAAGTAGAAGGCTTAGCTTCAAATCCATGCGAAACGAATGAATGAGCTTCAAATACTTGCGAATATATGTGATATATCTTCAAATGCAGGCGAAACAAACGAGTGAGCTTTAGATCCAAGCGTAACACATGATTTAACTTCAAATCAATGCGAAGTAGGAGATTTACATTCAAATCCATGCGAAACAAATGGTTTAGCATCAAATACTTGTGATATACATGATTTAGCTTCAACTGCATGCGAAACAAACGAGTTAGCTTCAAATCCAAGCGAAACACATGATTTAGCTTCAAATCAATGCGAAATAGAAGGCTTAGCATCAAATCCAAGCGACACAAATTATTTAGCTTCATATACATGCGATTCAAGCGATATAGCTTCAAATGCAGGCGAAACACACGAGTGAGCTTTAAATCCAAGCGTAACACATGATTTAACTTCAAACCAATGGGAAGTAGAAGATTTACCTTCAAATACATGCGAAACAAATGGTTTAGCTTCAAATACTTGTGATATACATGATTTAGCTTCAACTGCATGCGAAACAAACGAGTTAGCTTCAAATCCAAGCGAAACACATGATTTAGCTTCAAATCAATTCGAAGTAGAAGGCTTAGCTTCAAATCCATGCGAAACGAATGATTGAGCTTCAAATACTTGCGAATATATGTGATATATCTTCAAATGCAGGCGAAATATACGAGTGAGCTTTAGATCCAAGCGTAACACATGATTTAACTTCAAATCAATGCGAAGTAGGAGATTTACCTTCAAATCCATGCGACACAAATGGTTTAGCTTCAAATCAATGCGAAATAGAAGGCTTAGCATCAAATCCATGCGACACAAATTATTTAGCTTCATATTCTTGCGATTTATGTGATATAGCTTCAAATGCAGTCGAAGTAAACGAGTTAGCTTCAAATCCATGCAAAACACATGAATAAGCTTCAAATGCATGCGAAACACATGATTTAGGTTCAAATCAATGCGAAGTAGAAGGTTTAGCTTCAAATACTTGTGATATACATGAAATAGATTCAACTGCATGCGATACAAACGAGTTATCTTAAAATCCATGCGGAGCACATGATTTGGCTTCAGATCAATGCGAAGTAGAAGGCTTAGCATCAAATCCAAGCGAAACAAATGGATTAGCTTCAAATACTTGTGAATATATGTGATATAGCTTCTAATTCAGGCGAAACAAACGAGTTAGCTTCAAAGCCATGCAAAACGAATGATTTAGCTTCAAATACTTGCGGTATAAATGAAACAGCTTCAAATGCGGGCGAAACAATCGAGTTAGCTTCAAATCAATGCCAAGTAGAAGGATTATCTTCAAATCCAAGCGAAACAAATGGTTTAGCCCTATATACTTGTGATATACATGATTTAGCTTCAACCGGATGCGAAACAAACAAGTTAGCTTCAAATCCAAGCGACATACATGATTCAGCTTCAAATTCATGCGAAGTAGAAGGCTTAGCTTCAAATCCATCCGAAACGAATGGTTTAGCTTCAAATACTTGTTTTATACATGATTTAGCTTCAACTGCATGCGAAACAAACGTGTTAGCGTCAAATCCAAACGAAACACATGATTTAGCTTCAAATCAATGCGAAGTAGAAGGCTTAGCATCAAATCCATGCAACACAAATTATTTAGTTTCTTATACTTGCGATATAAGTGATATAGCTTCAAATGCAGGCGAAACAATCGAGTGAGCTTTAAATCCAAGGGTAACACATGATTTCACTTCAAATCAATGCGAAGTAGAAGATTTACCAACAAATCCATGCGAAACAAATGGTTTAGCTTCAAATCAATGCGAAATAGAAGGCTTAGCATCAAATCCATGCGACACAAATTATTTAGCTTCACATACTTGCGATGTAAGTGATATAGCTTCAAATGCAGCCGAAACAAACGAGTGAGCTTTAAATCCAAGGGTAACACATGATTTAACTTCAAATCAATGGAAAGTAGAAGATTTACCTTCAAATACATGCGAAACAAATGGTTTAGCTTCAAATACTTGTGATATACATGATTTAGCTTCAACTGCATGCGAAACAAACGAGTTAGCTTCAAATCCAAGCGAAACACATGATTTAGCTTCAAATCAATGCGAAATAGAAGGCTTAGCATCAAATCCAAGCGACACAAATTATTTAGCTTCATATACATGCGATTCAAGCGATATAGCTTCAAATGCAGGCGAAACACACGAGTGAGCTTTAAATCCAAGCGTAACACATGATTTAACTTCAAATCAATGGGATGTAGAAGATTTACCTTCAAATCCATGCGAAACTAATGGTTTAGCTTCAAATACTTGTGATATACATGATTTAGCTTCAACTGCATGCGAAACAAACGAGGTAGCTTCAAATCCAAGCGAAACACATGATTTAACTTCAAATCAATGCGAAGTAGAAGATTTAGGTTCAAATCCATGCGAAACAAATGGTTTAGCTTCAAATACTTGTGATATACATGATTTAGCTTGAACTGCATGCGAAACAAACGAGTTAGCTTCAAATCCAAGCGAAACACATGATTTAGCTTCAAATCAATTCGAAGTAGAAGGCTTAGCTTCAAATCCATGCGAAACGAATGATTGAGCTTCAAATACTTGCGAATATATGTGATATATCTTCAAATGCAGGCGAAATATACGAGTGAGCTTTAGATCCAAGCGTAACACATGATTTAACTTCAAATCAATGCGAAGTAGGAGATTTACCTTCAAATCCATGCGAAACAAATGGTTTAGCTTCAAATCAATGCGAAATAGAAGGCTTAGCATCAAATCCATGCGACACAAATTATTTAGCTTCATATTCTTGCGATTTATGTGATATAGCTTCAAATGCAGTCGAAGTAAACGAGTTAGCTTCAAATCCATGCAAAACACATGAATAAGCTTCAAATGCATGCGAAACACATGATTTAGGTTCAAATCAATGCGAAGTAGAAGGTTTAGCTTCAAATACTTGTGATATACATGAAATAGATTCAACTGCATGCGATACAAACGAGTTATCTTAAAATCCATGCGGAGCACATGATTTGGCTTCAGATCAATGCGAAGTAGAAGGCTTAGCATCAAATCCAAGCGAAACAAATGGATTAGCTTCAAATACTTGTGAATATATGTGATATAGCTTCTAATTCAGGCGAAACAAACGAGTTAGCTTCAAAGCCATGCAAAACGAATGATTTAGCTTCAAATACTTGCGGTATAAATGAAACAGCTTCAAATGCGGGCGAAACAATCGAGTTAGCTTCAAATCAATGCCAAGTAGAAGGATTATCTTCAAATCCATGCGAAACAAATGGTTTAGCTCTATATACTTGTGATATACATGATTTAGCTTCAACCGGATGCGAAACAAACAAGTTAGCTTCAAATCCAAGCGACATACATGATTTAGCTTCAAATTCATGCGAAGTAGAAGGCTTAGCTTCAAATCCATCCGAAACGAATGGTTTAGCTTCAAATACTTGTTTTATACATGATTTAGCTTCAACTGCATGCGAAACAAACGTGTTAGCGTCAAATCCAAACGAAACACATGATTTAGCTTCAAATCAATGCGAAGTAGAAGGCTTAGCATCAAATCCATGCAACACAAATTATTTAGTTTCTTATACTTGCGATATAAGTGATATAGCTTCAAATGCAGGCGAAACAATCGAGTGAGCTTTAAATCCAAGGGTAACACATGATTTCACTTCAAATCAATGCGAAGTAGAAGGCTTATCTTCAAATCCATGCGAAACAAATGGTTTAGCTTCAAATAATTGTGATATACATGATTTAGCTTCAAATTCATGCGGAACTAATGATTTAGCTTGAAATACTTAAGATGTAAATGATTTAGCTTCAACTGGAAGCGAAACGAACGAGTTTGCTTCGAATCCATGTGAACGACAAGATTTAGCTTCAAATCTATACGATGTAGAAGGTTTAGCTTAAAATCCATGCGAAACAAATGATTTAGCTTCAAGTACTTGCGATATAAATGATTTAGCTTCAACTGGAAGCGTAACAAACGAGTTTGTTTCGAATCCATGCGAAACACAAGATTTAGCTTCAAATCAATGCGGTGTAGAAGATTTAGCTTCAAATGCATGCGAAACGCATGATTTAGCTTCCAATCAATGCGGAATAGAGGGTTTAGCTTCAAATCCATGCGAAACACATGATTCAGCTTCAAGTCAATGCGCAGTAGAAGGATTAGCTTCAAATCCATGCGAATCAAATGGTTTAGCTTCAAATACTTGTGATATACATGATTTAGCTACAACTGCATGCCAAACAAACGATTTAGCTACAAATCCACGCGAATCATATGGTTTAACATCAAATACCCGTTTTATATATGATTTAGCTTCAACTACATGCGAAAAAAACGAGTTACCTTCAAATCCAAGCGAAACACATGATTTAGCTTCAAATCAATACGAACTTGAAGTCATAGCTTTAAATCCATGCGAAACAATTGTTTTAGCTTCAAATACCTCTGATATACATGATTAAGCTTCTACTGCACGTGAAACAATCGTGATGGCTTCAAATCCAAGCCAAACACATGATTTAGATTCAAATTCATGCGAAATAGAAGGCTTAGCTTCATATCCAAGCGAAACAAATGGATTAGCTTCAAATACTTGCGAATATAAGTGATATATCTTGAAATGGTCGCGAAACGATCGAGTTGGCTTCAAATCAATGCGAAGTAGAAGGCATAGCTTCAAATCCATTCAAATCAAATGGTTTAGCTTAAAATACTTGTTTTATACATGATTTAGCTGCAACAGCAGGCGAAACAATCGAGTTAGCTTCGAATCCATGCGAAACACATGATTTAGCTTCAATTTCATGCGAAGTGGAAGGCTTAGCTTCAAATCCATGCGAAACGAATGATTTAGCTTCAAATACTTGCGAATATAAGTGATATAGCTTCAAATGCAGGCGAAACAATCGAGTTCGCTTCAAATCAATGCGAAGTAGAAGGCTTATCTTCAAATCCATGCGAAACAAATGGTTTAGCGACAACTACTTGTTTTATACATGGTGTAGCTTCAAATGCAGACGAAACAAACGAGTTAGCTTCAAATCAATGCGAAGTAGAAGGCTTATCTTCAAATCCATGCGAACCAAATGGTTGAGCTTCAAATTCTTGGTTTATACATGGTTTAGCTTCAAATGCAGGCGAAACAAACGAGTAAGCTACAAATCCAGAAGGAACACATGATTTAGGATCAAATCAATGCGAAACACAAGATTTAGTTGCAAATTCATCCGAAACACATGGTTTAGCTGCATAGTCTTGCGAAACAAATGGCTTAGCTTCAGACACTTGTGATATACATGATTTACCTTAACTGCATGCGAAACAAACGTGTTAGCTTCAAATCTATGCGAAACACATGATTTAGCTTCAAATCAATGCGATGTAGAAGGCTTAGCTTCAAATCCATGCTGAACGAATGATTTAGTTTCAAATGCTTGCGAATATAAGAGATATAGCTTCAAATCCATGCGAAACGAATAGTTTAGCTTCAAAAACTTGTTTTACACATTATTTAGATTCACCTGCATGCGAAACAAACGAGTTAGCTTCAAATCAAACGAAACACATGATATCGCTTCAAATCAATGCGAAGTAGAAGGTTTATCTTCAAATCCATGAGAAACAAATGGTTTAGCATCAAATACTTGTGATATACATGATTTAGCTTCAAATGCAGGCGATACAAACGAGTTAGCTTCAAATCCAAGCAAAACACATGCTTTAGCTTCAAATCAATGCGAAGTAGAAGGATTTGAATATAATCCATGCGAAACAAATGATTTAGCTTCAAATACTTGCGATATAAATGATTTAGCTGCAACTGGAAACGAAACAAGCGAGTTAGCTTCAAATCCGTGCGAAACAGATGATTTAGATTCAAATCAATGCGAAGTAGAATGCTTAGCTTCAAATCCATGAGAAACAAATGCGTTAGCTTCAAATACTTGTGATATACATGATTTAGCTTCAAATACTGGCGAAACAAACGAGTTAGCTTCAAATCCATGCGAAACAAATGATTTAGCTTCAGATAATTGCGATATAATTGATATAGCTTCAAATGCAGACGAAACAAACGAGCTAGATTCAACTCCAAGCGAAACACATGATTTAGCTTCATATGCATGCTTAAGACAAGATTTAGGTTCAAATTCATGTGAAACACATGGTTTAAATTCAAATTCATGCGGTACGAATTGTTCGGCTTCAAGTACTTGCGATATAAGTGATATAGCTTCAAATGCAGGCGAAACAAAGGAGTTAGCTTCAAATCCATGCAAAACACATGATTAAGCTTCAAATGCATGCGAAACACTTGTTTTAGGTTCAAATTCATAGGCAACACGTGGTTTAGCATCACATACATGCGAATCAAATTGTTTAGATTCAGAGACTTATGATATACATGATTCAGTTTCAACTGCATGCGAAACAAACGAGTTAGCTTCAAATCCAAGCGAAACACTTGATTTAGCTTCAAATCGATGCGATGTTGATGGTTTAGCTTCAAATCCATGAGAAACAAATGATTTAGCTTCAGATACTTGCGATATAAATGATATAGCTTCAAATGCAAGCGAAATAAACGAGTTAGATTCAAATCCATGCCAAACACATTATTTAGCTTCAAATCAATGCGAAGTAGACGACTTAGCTTCAAATGCATGCGGAACAAATGGTTTACCTTCGAATACTTGAGATATAATTGAAACAGCTTCCAATGCAGGCGATACAATCGAGTTAGCTTCAAATCTATACGAAACACATGATTTAGCTTCAAATCCATGCGACGCACATGATTTAGATGCAAATACTTGCGATATAAGCGATATAGCTTCAAATACAGGCGAAACAAACGAGTTAGCTACAAATCCATGTGAAACACATGATTTAGATTCAAATTCATGCGAAACACATGGTTTAGCTTCAAATGCATGCGAAACACACTAGTTAGATTCAAATCCATGCGAAACAAATGATTTAACTTCAAATCAATGCGAAGTAGAAGGCTTAGCTTCAGATCCATGCGAAACAAATGGATTAGCTACAAATACTTGTGATATACATTATTTAGCTACAACTGCATGCGGAACAAACGAGTTTGCTTCAAATCCATGCGAGACACATGATTTAGCTTCAAATCAATGCGATGTAGAAGGTTTAGCTTCAAATCCACGCGAAACAAATGACTTAGCTTCAAACACTTGGGGTATAAGTGATATAGCTTCAAATGCAGACTAATCAAACGAGATAGCTTCAAAATCCACGCGATATACATGATTTAGCTTCAAATACTTGCGATATAAGTGATATAGCTTCAAAAGCTGGAGGAACAAACGAGGAAGCTTCAATTCCATGCGAAACAAATGATTTAACTTCAAATCAATGCGAAGTAGAAGGCTTAGCTTCAGATCCATGCGATACACAAGATTTAGCTTCAAATCAATGCGATGTAGTAGGTTCAGCTTCAAATCCATGCGATATAAGTGATATAGCTTCAAAAGCAGGAGGAACAAACGAGGTAGCTTCAATTCTATGCGAAACAAATGATTTAGCTTCAAATCAATGCGAAGTAGAAGGCGTAGCATCAAATCCATTCGAAACAAATGGTTTAGCTACAAATACTTGTGATATACATTATTTAGCTACAACTGCATGCGAAACGAACGAGATAGCTTCAAATCCATGCGAAACTCATGATTTAGCTGCAAATCAATGTGATGTAGAAGGTTTAGCTTCAAATCCATGCGAAACACATGATTAAGCTTCAAATCAATGCGATGTAGATAGTTTGCTTCAAATCCATGCGATGTACAAGATTTAGCTTAAAATCAATGCGATGTAGTAGGTTCAGCTTCAAATCCTTGCGATATAAGTGATATAGCTTCAAAAGCAGGAGGAACAAACGTGGTAGCTTCAATTCTATGCGAAACAAATGATTTAGCTTCAAATCAATGCGAAGTAGAAGGCGTAGCATCAAATCCATTCGAAACAAATGGTTTAGCTACAAATACTTGTGATATACATTATTTAGCTACAACCGCATGAGAAAATAACGAGTTAGCTTCAAATCCATGCGAAACACACGATGTATCTTCAAATCAATGCGATATAGAAGGTTTAGCTTCAAATCAATAAGAGGTAGAAGGTTTAGCTTCGAATCAATAGAATATAGTAGGTTTAGCTTCAAATCAATGCGATGTAGAAGGTTTAGCTTCAAATCCATAAGAAACACATGATTTAGCTTCAAATCAATTCGAAGGACAAGGCTTAGATTCCAATCCATGCGAAACAAATGATTTAGCATCAAATGAATGCGAAGTAGAAGGCTTAGCTTCAAATCCATGCAAAACAAATGGTTTAGCTACAAATACTTGTTATATATTATTATTTAGCTACAACTGCATGCGAAACGAACGAGTTAGCTTCAAATCCATGCGAAACACATGATTTAGCTGCAAATCAATGTGATGTAGAAGGTTTAGCTTCAAATCCATGCGATACACATGATTAAGCTTCAAATCAATGCGATGTAGATAGTTTGCTTCAAATCCATGCGATATACAAGATTTAATTTCAAATCAATGCGATGTAGTAGGTTCAGCTTCAAATCCATGCGATATAAGTGATATAGCTTCAAAAGCAGGAGGAACAAACGAGGTAGCTTCAATTCTATGCGAAACAAATGATTTAGCTTCAAATCAATGCGAAGTAGAAGGCTTAGCTTCAAATCCATGCAAAACAAATGGTTTAGCTACAAATACTTGTGATATACATTATTTAGCTACAACTGCATGCGAAACAAACGAGTTAGCTTCAAATCCACGCGATACACATGATTCAGCTTCAAATCAATGCGATGTAGAAGGTTTAGCTTCAAATCCATGCCATACTCAAGATTTAGCTTCCAATCATTGCGATGTAGATGGTTTAGCTTCAAATCCATACGAAACACATGATTTAACTTCAAATCAATTCGAAGGGCAAGGCTTAGATTCAAATCCATGCGAAACAAATGGTTTAGCTACAAATACTTGTGATATACATTATTTAGATACAACTGCATGCGAAACAAACGAGATACCTTCAATTCCATGCTATATACATGATTTAGCTTCAAATCAATGCGATGTAGTAGGTTTAGCTTCAAATCCATGCGATACACAAAATTTAGCTTCAAATCAATGCGATGTATTAGGTTCAGCTTCAAATCCATTCGACACATATGATTTAGCTTCAAATACTTGCGATATAAGTGATATAGCTGCAAAAGCTGTAGGAACAAAAGAGATAGCTTCAATTCCATGCGAGAAACATGATTTAGATTCAAATCAATGCGATGTAGAAGGTTTAGCTTCAAATCCAAGCGTAACACGTGATTTAGCTTCAAATCAATTCGAATGACAAGGCTTAGATTCAAATCCATGCGTAACAAATGATTTAGCTTCAAATGAATGCGAACTAGAAGTATTAGCTTCAAATCCATGCAATACAAATGGTTTAGCTACAAATACTTGTGATATACATTATTTAGCTACAACTGCATGCGAAACTAACGAGTTAGCTTCAAATCTATGCGAAACACACGATTTATCTTCAAATCAATGCGATGTAGAAGGTTTAGCTTCAAGTCCATGCGATACACAAGATTTAGCTTCAAATGAATGCGATGTAGTAGGTTCAGCTTCAAATCCATGCGATATAAGTGATATAGCTTCGAAAGCAGGAGGAACAAACGAGGTAGCTTCAATTCCATGCGAAACAAATGATTTAGCTTCAAATCAATGCGATGTAGAAGACGTAGCTTCAAATCCATGCGATACACAAGATTTAGCTTCAAATGAATGCGATGTAGTAGGTTCAGCTACAAATCCATGCGACACATATGACTTAGCTTCAAATACTTGCGATATAAGTGATATATCTTCAAAAGCTGTAGGAACAAACGAGGTAGCTTCAAATCCATGCGAAACACATGATTCAGCTGCAAATCAATGCGATGTAGAAGGTTTAGCTTCAAATCCATGCGAAACACATTATTTAGTTGCAAATCAGTGCGAAGTAGACGGCTCGGGTTCAAATCAATGCGATTCAAATGGTTCATCTTCAAATACTTGTGAAAGACATGATTTAGCTTCAACTGCATGCGAAACACATGATTTAGCTTCAAATCAATGCGATGTAGAAGGTTTTGCTTCAAATCCACGCAAAACACGTGATTTATCTTCCAATTAATGCGAAGTAGAAGGCTTAGCTTCGTTATAGCTTCAAATCTATGCGAAACACACGATTTATCTTCACATCAATGCGATGTAGAAGGTTTAGCTTCAAATCCATGCGATACACAAGATTTAGCTTCAAATGAATGCGATGTAGTAGGTTCAGCTACAAATCCATGCGACACATATGATTTAGCTTCAAATCAATTCGAAGGACAAGGCATAGATTCAAATCCATGCGAAACAAATGATTTAGCTTCAAATGAATGCGAAGTAGAAGGCTTGGCTTCAAATCCATACGACACACATGATTTAGATTCAAATCAATTCGAAGCACAAGTCATAGATTCAAATCCATGCGAAAGAAATGATTTAGCTTCAAATGAATGCGAAGTAGAAGGCTTGGCTTCAAATCCAAGCAAAACAAATGGTTTAACTACAAATACTTGTGATATACATTATTTAGCTACAACTGCATGCGAAACAAACGAGTTAACTTCAAATCCATGCGATACACATGATTTAGCTTCAAATCAATGCGATGTAGAAGGTTTAGCTTCAAATCAATAATAGGTAGATGTTGTAGCTTCGAATCAATAGAATATAGAAGGTTTAACTTCAAATAAATGCGATGTAGAAGGTTTAGCTTCAAATCCATACGACACACATGATTTAGATTCAAATCAATTCGAAGGACAAGGCATAGATTCAAATCCATGCGAAACAAATGATTTAGCTTCAAATGAATGCGAAGTTGAAGGCTTGGCTTCAAATCCAAGCAAAATAAATGGTTTAACTACAAATACTTGTGATATACATTATTTAGCTACAACTGCATGCGAAACAAACGAGTTAACTTCAAAAATCAAATCAATGCGATGTAGAAGGTTTAGCTTCAAATCAATTAGAGGTAGAAGGTTCAGCTTCAAATCAATAGAATATAGAAGGTTTACCTTCAAATCAATGCGATGTAGAAGGTTCAGCTTCAAATCCATGCGACACATATGATTTAGCTTCAAATACTTGCGATATAAGTTATATAGCTTCAAAAGCTGGAGGAACAAACGAGGTGGCTTCAATTCCATGCGAAACAAATGATTTAGCTTCAAATCAATGCGAAGTAGAAGGCGTAGCTTCAAATCCATGCGAAACAAATGGTTTAGCTACAAATACTTGTGATATAGATTATTTAGCTACAACTGCATGCGAAACTAACGAGTTAGCTTCAAATCCATGCGAAACACACAATTTATCTTCAAATCAATGCGATGTAGAAGGTTTAGCTTCAAATCCATGCCATACACAAGATTTAGCTTCAAATCAATGCGATGTAGAAGGTTTGCTTCAAATCAATAAGAGGTAGATGGTTTAGCTTCAAATCAATAGAATATAGAAAGTTTAGCTTCAAATAAATGCGATGTAGAAGGTTTAGCTTCAAATCCATACGACACACATGATTTAGATTCAAATCAATTCGAAGGACAAAGCATAGATTCAAATCCATGCGAAACAAATGATTTAGCTTCAAATGAATGCGAAGTAGAAGGCTTGGCTTCAAATCCATGCAAACCAAATGGTTTAACTACAAATACTTGTGATATACATTATTTAGCTACAACTGCATGCGAAACAAACAAGTTAACTTCAAATCCATGCGATACACATGATTTAGCTTCAAATCAATGCGTTGTAGTAGGTTCAGCTTCAAATCCATGCGACACATATGATTTAGCTTCAAATACTTGCGATATAAGTGATATAGCTTCAAAAGCTGTAGGAACAAACGAGGTAGCTTCAATTCCATGCGAGACACATGATTTAGCTTCAAATCAATGCGATGTAGAAGGTTCAGCTTCAAATCCATACGAAACACATGATTTAGCTTCAAATCAATTCGAAGTACAATGCTTAGATTCAAATCCATGCGTAACAAATGATTTAGCTTCAAATGAATGCGAAGTAGAAGGCTTAGCTTCAAATCCATGCAAAACAAATGGTTTAGCTACAAATACTTGTGATATACATTATTTAGCTACAACTGCATGCGAAACGAACGAGTTAGCTTCAAATCCATGCGATACACATGATTTAGCTTCAAATCAATGCGATGTGGAAGGCTTAGCTTCAAATCCATGCGATACACAAGATTTAGCTTCAAATCAATGCGATGTAGTAGGTTCAGCTTCAAATCCACGCGAAACAAATGATTTAGCTTCAAACACTTGGGGTATAAGTGATATAGCTTCAACTGCAGGCGAAACGAACGAGTTAGCTACAAATCCATACGAAACACATGATTTAGCTGCAAATCAATGTGATGTAGAAGGTTTAGCTTCAAATCCATGCGATACACAAGATTTAGCTTCAAATCAATGCGATGTAGAAGGTTGAGCTTCAAATCCATGCGACACAT
Source organism: Megalopta genalis (assembly GCF_051020955.1). Classification (NCBI taxonomy): domain Eukaryota; kingdom Metazoa; phylum Arthropoda; class Insecta; order Hymenoptera; family Halictidae; genus Megalopta; species Megalopta genalis. Next base: position 43,560 of record NW_027476748.1, read on the forward strand.
ATGATTTAGCTTCAAATACTTGCGATATAAGTGATATAGATTGAAAAGCTGGAGGAGCAAACGAGGTTGCTTCAATTCCATGCGAAACACATGATTTAGCTGCAAATCAATGCGATGTAGAAGGTTTAGCTTCAAAGCAATAAGAGGTAGAAGGTTTAGCTTCAAATCAATAGAATGTAGTAGGTTTAGCTTCAAATCAATGCGATGTAGAAGGTTTAGGTTCAAATCCATACGAAACACATGATTTAGCTTCAAATCAATTCGAAGGACAAGGCATAGATTCAAATCCATGTGAAACAAATGATTTAGCTTCAAATCAATGCGATGTAGAAGGTTTAGCTTCAAATCCATGCGATACACAAGATTTAGCTTCAAATCAATGCGATGTAGTAGGTTCAGCTTCAAATCCATGCGAAACACATGATTTAGCTTCAAATAAATGCGAAGTAGAAGGAGTAGCTTCAAATCCATGCAAAACAAATGGTTTAGCTACGAATACTTGTGATATACATTATTTAGCTACAACTGCATGCGAAACTAACGAGTTAGCTTCAAATCCATGCGCGACACATGATTTAACTTCTAATCAATGCGATGTAGAATGTTTAGCTTCAAATCCACGCGAAACAAATGATTTAGCTTCAAACACTTGGGGTATAAGTGATATAGCTTCAAATGCAGACTAACCAAACCAGTTAGCTTCAAAATCCACGCGATACACATGATTTAGCTTCAAACACTTGCGATATAAGTGATGTAGATTCAACTGCAGGCTAATCGAACGAGTTAGCTTCAAATCCATGCGAAACACATGATTTAGCTATAAATCAATGTGATGTAGAAGGTTTAGCTTCAAATCCATGCGATACACAAGATTTAGCTTCAAATCAATGCGATGTAGAAGGTTTGGCTTCAGATCCATGCGACACAAATGATTTAGCTTCAAATACTTGCGATATAAGTGACATAGCTTGAAAAGCTGTAGGAAAAACGAGGTAGCTTCAATTCCATGCGAGACACATGATGTAGCTTCAAATCAATGCGAAGTAGAAGGCGTAGATTCAAATCCATGCGAAACAAATGGTTTAGCTTCAAATACTTGCGATATAAGTTATATAGCTTCAAAAGCTGGAGGAACAAACGAGGTGGCTTCAATTCCATGCGAAACAAATGATTTAGCTTCAAATCAATGCGAAGTAGAAGGCGTAGCTTCAAATCCATGCGAAACAAATGGTTTAGCTACAAATACTTGTGATATAGATTATTTAGCTACAACTGCATGCGAAACTAACGAGTTAGCTTCAAATCCATGCGAAACACACAATTTATCTTCAAATCAATGCGATGTAGAAGGTTTAGCTTCAAATCCATGCCATACACAAGATTTAGCTTCAAATCAATGCGATGTAGAAGGTTTGCTTCAAATCAATAAGAGGTAGATGGTTTAGCTTCAAATCAATAGAATATAAAAAGTTTAGCTTCAAATAAATGCGATGTAGAAGGTTTAGCTTCAAATCCATACGACACACATGATTTAGATTCAAATCAATTCGAAGGACAAAGCATAGATTCAAATCCATGCGAAACAAATGATTTAGCTTCAAATGAATGCGAAGTAGAAGGCTTGGCTTCAAATCCATGCAAACCAAATGGTTTAACTACAAATACTTGTGATATACATTATTTAGCTACAACTGCATGCGAAACAAACAAGTTAACTTCAAATCCATGCGATACACATGATTTAGCTTCAAATCAATGCGATGTAGAATGTTTAGCTTCAAATCCATGCCATACACAAGATTTAGCTTCAAATCAATGCGTTGTAGTAGGTTCAGCTTCAAATTCATGCGACACATATGATTTAGCTTCAAATACTTGCGATATAAGTGATATAGCTTCAAAAGCTGTAGGAACAAACGAGGTAGCTTCAATTCCATGCGAGACACATGATTTAGCTTCAAATCAATGCGATGTAGAAGGTTCAGCTTCAAATCCATACGAAACACATGATTTAGCTTCAAATCAATTCGAAGTACAATGCTTAGATTCAAATCCATGCGTAACAAATGATTTAGCTTCAAATGAATGCGAAGTAGAAGGCTTAGCTTCAAATCCATGCAAAACAAATGGTTTAGCTACAAATACTTGTGATATACATTATTTAGCTACAACTACATGCGAAACGAACGAGTTAGCTTCAAATCCATGCGATACACATGATTTAGCTTCAAATCAATGCGATGTGGAAGGCTTAGCTTCAAATCCATGCGATACACAAGATTTAGCTTCAAATCAATGCGATGTAGTAGGTTCAGCTTCAAATCCACGCGAAACAAATGATTTAGCTTCAAACACTTGGGGTATAAGTGATATAGCTTCAACTGCAGGCGAAACGAACGAGTTAGCTTCAAATCCATACGAAACACATGATTTAGCTGCAAATCAATGCGATGAAGAAGGATTAGCTTCAAATCCACGCGAAACAAATGATTTGGCTTCAAACACTTGGGGTATAAGTGATGTAGATTCAACTGCAGGCAAAACGAACGAGTTAGCTTTAAATCCATGCGAAACACATGATTTAGCTTCAAACACTTGCGATATAAGTGATGTAGATTCAACTGCAGGCAAAACGAACGAGTTAGCTTCAAATCCATGCGTAACACATGATTTAGCTTCAAATACTTGCGATATAAGTGATATAGCTTCAAAAGCTGGAGGAACAAACGAGGTGGCTTCAATTCCATGCGAAACAAATGATTTAGCTTCAAATCAATGCGATGTAGTAGGTTCAGCTTCAAATCCATGCGATATAAGTGATATAGCTTCAAAAGCAGGAGGAACAAACGAGGAAGCTTCAATTCTATGCGAAACAAATGATTTAGCATCAAATCAATGCGAAGTAGAAGGCGTAGCTTCAAATCCATGCGAAACAAATGGTTTAGCTACAAATACTTGTGATATACATTATTTAGCTACAACTGCATGCGAAACTAACGCGTTAGCTTCAAATCTATGCGAAACACACGATTTATCTTCACATCAATGCGATGTAGAAGGTTTAGCTTCAAATCCATGCGATACACAAGATTTAGCTTCAAATGAATGCGATGTAGTAGGTTCAACTTCAAATCCATGCGACACATATGATTTAGCTTCAAATACTTGCGATATAAGTGATATAGCTTGAAAAGCTGGAGGAACAAACGAGGTTGCTTCAATTCCATGCGAAACACTTGATTTAGCTTCAAATCAATGCGAAGTAGAAGGCGTAGCTTCAAATCCATGCAAAACAAATGGTTTAGCTACGAATACTTATGATATACATTATTTAGCTACATCTGCATGCGAAACTAACGATTTAGCTTCAAATCCATGCGAAACACACCATTTGTCTTCAAATCAATGCGATGTAGAAGGTTTAGCTTCAAATCAATAAGAGGTAGATGGTTTAGCTTCAAATCAATAGAATATAGAAGGTTTAGCTTCAAATAAATGCGAAGTAGAAGGTTTAGCTTCAAATCCATACGACACACATGATTTAGATTCAAATCAATTCGAAGGACAAGGCTTAGATTCAAATCCATGCGAAACAAATGATTCAGCTTCAAATGAATGCGAAGTAGAAGGCTTGGCTTCAAATCCATGCAAAACAAATGGTTTAACTACAAAAACTTGTGATAAACATTATTTAGCTACAACTGCATGCGAAACAAACGAGTTAACTTCAAATCCATGCGATACTCATGATTTAGCTTCAAATACTTGCGATATAAGTGATATAGCTTCGAATACAGGCGAAACGAACGAGTTAGCTTCAAATCCATGCGAAACACATGATTTAGCTTCAAATCAATGCGATGTAGAAGGTTTAGCTTCAAATCCATGCCAAACACGTGATTTATCTTCCAATTAATGCGAAGTAGAAGGCTTAGCTTCAAATCCATGCGAATCAAATGGTTTAGCTTCAAATACTTGTGATATACGTTATTTAGATTTAACTGCATGCGCAACGAACGAGTTAGCTTCAAATCGATGCGAAACACATGATTTAACTGCAAATCAATGCGATGAAGAAGATTTAGCTTGAAATCCATGCGAAACAAATGATACAGCTTCAAACACATGGGGTGTAAGTGATATAGCTTCAAATGAAGACTAATCAATCGTGTTAGCTTCAAAATCCATGCGATACCCATGATTTAGCTTCAAATCAATGCGATGTAGAAGGTTTAGCTTCAAATCCATGCGAAACAAATGATTTAGCATCAGATACTTCTGATATAACTGATATAGCTTCAAATGCAAGGGAGACAAACGAGTTAGCATCAAACCCATGCAAAACACATGATTTAGCTGCAAATCAATGCGATGTAGAAGGTTTAGCTTCAAAACAATAAGTGGTAGAAGGTTTAGCTTCAAATCAATAGAATGTAGAAGGTTTAGCTTCAAATCAATAGAATGTAGAAGGTTTAGCTTCAAATCAATGCGATGTAGAAGGTTTAGCTTCAAATCCACACGAAACACATGATTTACCTTCAAATCAATGCGATGTGAAAGGTTTAGCTTCAAATCCATGCGGTACACAAGATTTAGCTTCAAATCAATGCGATGTAGAAGGTTTAGCTTCAAAATAATAAGAGGTAGAAGGTTTAGCTTCAAATCAATTCGAAGGACAAGGCTTACATTCAAATCCATGCGAAACAAATGATTTCGCTTCAAATCAATGCGATGTAGATGGTTTAGCTTCAAATCCATGCGATACACAAGATTTAGCTTCAAATCAATGCGATGTAGAAGGTTCAGCTTCAAATCCATGCGACACATATGATTTAGCTTCAAATACTTGCGATATAAGTGATATAGCTTGAAAAGCTGGAGGAACAAACGAGATTGCTTCAATTCCATGCGAAACACATGATTCAGCTTCAAATCAATGCGAAGTAGAAGGCGTAGCTTCAAATCCATGCAAAACAAATGGTTTAGCTACGAATACCTGTGATATACATTATTTAGCTACAACTGCATGCGAAACTAACGATTTAGCTTCAAATCCATGCGAAACACACGATTTATCTTCAAATCAATGCGATGTAGAAGGTTTAGCTTCAAATCAATAAGAGGTAGATGGTTTAGCTTCAAATCAATAGAATATAGAAGGTTTAGCTTCAAATAAATGCGAAGTAGAAGGTTTAGCTTCAAATCCATACGACACACATGATTTAGATTCAAATCAATTCGAAGGACAAGGCTTAGATTCAAAACCATGCGAAAGAAATGATTTAGCTTCAAATGAATGCGAAGTAGAAGGCTTGGCTTCAAATCCATGCAAAACAAATGGTTTAGCTACAAATGCTTGTGATATACATTATTTAGCTACAACTGCTTGCGAAACAAACGAGTTAGCTTCAAATCCATGCTATATACATGCTTTAGCTTCAAATCAATGCGATGTAGAAAGTTAAGCTTCAAATCCATGCGATACACAAGATTTAGCTTCAAATCAATGCGATGTAGTAGGTTCAGCTTCAAATCCATGCGATACACAAGATTTAGCTTCAAATCAATGTGATGTAGTAGGTTCAACTTCAAATCCATGCGACACATATGATTTAGCTTCAAATACTTGCGATATAAGTGATATAGCTTGAAAAGCTGGAGGAACAAACGAGGTTGCTTCAATTCCATGCGAAACACTTGATTTAGCTTCAAATCAATGCGAAGTAGAAGGCGTAGCTTCAAATCCATGCAAAACAAATGGTTTAGCTACGAATACTTATGATATACATTATTTAGCTACATCTGCATGCGAAACTAACGATTTAGCTTCAAATCCATGCGAAACACACCATTTATCTTTAAATCAATGCGATGTAGAAGGTTTAGCTTCAAATCAATAAGAGGTAGATGGTTTAGCTTCAAATCAATAGAATATAGAAGGTTTAGCTTCAAATAAATGCGAAGTAGAAGGTTTAGCTTCAAATCCATACGACACACATGATTTAGATTCAAATCAATTCGAAGGACAAGGCTTAGATTCAAATCCATGCGAAACAAATGATTTAGCTTCAAATGAATGCGAAGTAGAAGGCTTGGCTTCAAATCCATGCAAAACAAATGGTTTAACTACAAAAACTTGTGATAAACATTATTTAGCTACAACTGCATGCGAAACAAACGAGTTAACTTCAAATCCATGCGATACTCATGATTTAGCTTCAAATACTTGCGATATAAGTGATATAGCTTCGAATACAGGCGAAACTGAACGAGTTAGCTTCAAATCCATGCGAAACACATGATTTAGCTTCAAATCAATGCGATGTAGAAGGTTTAGCTTCAAATCCATGCCAAACACGTGATTTATCTTCCAATTAATGCGAAGTAGAAGGCTTAGCTTCAAATCCATGCGAATCAAATGGTTTAGCTTCAAATACTTGTGATATACGTTATTTAGATTTAACTGCATGCGCAACGAACGAGTTAGCTTCAAATCGATGCGAAACACATGATTTAACTGCAAATCAATGCGATGAAGAAGATTTAGCTTGAAATCCATGCGAAACAAATGATACAGCTTCAAACACATGGGGTGTAAGTGATATAGCTTCAAATGAGAACTAATCAATCGTGTTAGCTTCAAAATCCATGCGATACCCATGATTTAGCTTCAAATCAATGCGATGTAGAAGGTTTAGCTTCAAATCCATGCGAAACAAATGATTTAGCATCAGATACTTCTGATATAACTGATATAGCTTCAAATGCAGGGGAGACAAACGAGTTAGCATCAAACCCATGCAAAACACATGATTTAGCTGCAAATCAATGCGATGTAGAAGGTTTAGCTTCAAAACAATAAGAGGTAGAAGGTTTAGCTTCAAATCAATAGAATGTAGAAGGTTTAGCTTCAAATCAATAGAATGTAGAAGGTTTAGCTTCAAATCAATGCGATGTAGAAGGTTTAGCTTCAAATCCACACGAAACACATGATTTACCTTCAAATCAATGCGATGTGAAAGGTTTAGCTTCAAATCCATGCGATACACAAGATTTAGCTTCAAATCAATGCGATGTAGAAGGTTTAGCTTCAAAATAATAAGAGGTAGAAGGTTTAGCTTCAAATCAATTCGAAGGACAAGGCTTAGATTCAAATCCATGCGAAACAAATGATTTAGCTTCAAATCAATGCGATGTAGATGGTTTAGCTTCAAATCCATGCGATACACAAGATTTAGCTTCAAATCAATGCGATGTAGAAGGTTCAGCTTCAAATCCATGCGACACATATGATTTAGCTTCAAATACTTGCGATATAAGTGATATAGCTTCGAATACAGGCGAAACGAACGAGTTAGCTTCAAATCCATGCGAAACACATGATTTAGCTTCAAATCAATGCGATGTAGAAGGTTTAGCTTCAAATCCATGCCAAACACGTGATTTATCTTCCAATTAATGCGAAGTAGAAGGCTTAGCTTCAAATCCATGCGAATCAAATGGTTTAGCTTCAAATACTTGTGATATACGTTATTTAGATTTAACTGCATGCGCAACGAACGAGTTAGCTTCAAATCGATGCGAAACACATGATTTAACTGCAAATCAATGCGATGAAGAAGATTTAGCTTGAAATCCATGCGAAACAAATGATACAGCTTCAAACACATGGGGTGTAAGTGATATAGCTTCAAATGAAGACTAATCAATCGTGTTAGCTTCAAAATCCATGCGATACCCATGATTTAGCTTCAAATCAATGCGATGTAGAAGGTTTAGCTTCAAATCCATGCGAAACAAATGATTTAGCATCAGATACTTCTGATATAACTGATATAGCTTCAAATGCAAGGGAGACAAACGAGTTAGCATCAAACCCATGCAAAACACATGATTTAGCTGCAAATCAATGCGATGTAGAAGGTTTAGCTTCAAAACAATAAGAGGTAGAAGGTTTAGCTTCAAATCAATAGAATGTAGAAGGTTTAGCTTCAAATCAATAGAATGTAGAAGGTTTAGCTTCAAATCAATGCGATGTAGAAGGTTTAGCTTCAAATCCACACGAAACACATGATTTACCTTCAAATCAATGCGATGTGAAAGGTTTAGCTTCAAATCCATGCGGTACACAAGATTTAGCTTCAAATCAATGCGATGTAGAAGGTTTAGCTTCAAAATAATAAGAGGTAGAAGGTTTAGCTTCAAATCAATTCGAAGGACAAGGCTTACATTCAAATCCATGCGAAACAAATGATTTCGCTTCAAATCAATGCGATGTAGATGGTTTAGCTTCAAATCCATGCGATACACAAGATTTAGCTTCAAATCAATGCGATGTAGAAGGATCAGCTTCAAATCCATGCGACACATATGATTTAGCTTCAAATACTTGCGATATAAGTGATATAGCTTGAAAAGCTGGAGGAACAAACGAGATTGCTTCAATTCCATGCGAAACACATGATTCAGCTTCAAATCAATGCGAAGTAGAAGGCGTAGCTTCAAATCCATGCAAAACAAATGGTTTAGCTACGAATACCTGTGATATACATTATTTAGCTACAACTGCATGCGAAACTAACGATTTAGCTTCAAATCCATGCGAAACACACGATTTATCTTCAAATCAATGCGATGTAGAAGGTTTAGCTTCAAATCAATAAGAGGTAGATGGTTTAGCTTCAAATCAATAGAATATAGAAGGTTTAGCTTCAAATAAATGCGAAGTAGAAGGTTTAGCTTCAAATCCATACGACACACATGATTTAGATTCAAATCAATTCGAAGGACAAGGCTTAGATTCAAAACCATGCGAAAGAAATGATTTAGCTTCAAATGAATGCGAAGTAGAAGGCTTGGCTTCAAATCCATGCAAAACAAATGGTTTAGCTACAAATGCTTGTGATATACATTATTTAGCTACAACTGCTTGCGAAACAAACGAGTTAGCTTCAAATCCATGCTATATACATGCTTTAGCTTCAAATCAATGCGATGTAGAAAGTTAAGCTTCAAATCCATGCGATACACAAGATTTAGCTTCAAATCAATGCGATGTAGTAGGTTCAGCTTCAAATCCATGCGATACACAAGATTTAGCTTCAAATCAATGTGATGTAGTAGGTTCAACTTCAAATCCATGCGACACATATGATTTAGCTTCAAATACTTGCGATATAAGTGATATAGCTTGAAAAGCTGGAGGAACAAACGAGGTTGCTTCAATTCCATGCGAAACACTTGATTTAGCTTCAAATCAATGCGAAGTAGAAGGCGTAGCTTCAAATCCATGCAAAACAAATGGTTTAGCTACGAATACTTATGATATACATTATTTAGCTACATCTGCATGCGAAACTAACGATTTAGCTTCAAATCCATGCGAAACACACCATTTATCTTTAAATCAATGCGATGTAGAAGGTTTAGCTTCAAATCAATAAGAGGTAGATGGTTTAGCTTCAAATCAATAGAATATAGAAGGTTTAGCTTCAAATAAATGCGAAGTAGAAGGTTTAGCTTCAAATCCATACGACACACATGATTTAGATTCAAATCAATTCGAAGGACAAGGCTTAGATTCAAATCCATGCGAAACAAATGATTTAGCTTCAAATGAATGCGAAGTAGAAGGCTTGGCTTCAAATCCATGCAAAACAAATGGTTTAACTACAAAAACTTGTGATAAACATTATTTAGCTACAACTGCATGCGAAACAAACGAGTTAACTTCAAATCCATGCGATACTCATGATTTAGCTTCAAATACTTGCGATATAAGTGATATAGCTTCGAATACAGGCGAAACGAACGAGTTAGCTTCAAATCCATGCGAAACACATGATTTAGCTTCAAATCAATGCGATGTAGAAGGTTTAGCTTCAAATCCATGCCAAACACGTGATTTATCTTCCAATTAATGCGAAGTAGAAGGCTTAGCTTCAAATCCATGCGAATCAAATGGTTTAGCTTCAAATACTTGTGATATACGTTATTTAGATTTAACTGCATGCGCAACGAACGAGTTAGCTTCAAATCGATGCGAAAACACATGATTTAACTGCAAATCAATGCGATGAAGAAGATTTAGCTTGAAATCCATGCGAAACAAATGATACAGCTTCAAACACATGGGGTGTAAGTGATATAGCTTCAAATGAGAACTAATCAATCGTGTTAGCTTCAAAATCCATGCGATACCCATGATTTAGCTTCAAATCAATGCGATGTAGAAGGTTTAGCTTCAAATCCATGCGAAACAAATGATTTAGCATCAGATACTTCTGATATAACTGATATAGCTTCAAATGCAGGGGAGACAAACGAGTTAGCATCAAACCCATGCAAAACACATGATTTAGCTGCAAATCAATGCGATGTAGAAGGTTTAGCTTCAAAACAATAAGAGGTAGAAGGTTTAGCTTCAAATCAATAGAATGTAGAAGGTTTAGCTTCAAATCAATAGAATGTAGAAGGTTTAGCTTCAAATCCATGCGGTACACAAGATTTAGCTTCAAATCAATGCGATGTAGAAGGTTTAGCTTCAAAATAATAAGAGGTAGAAGGTTTAGCTTCAAATCAATTCGAAGGACAAGGCTTAGATTCAAATCCATGCGAAACAAATGATTTAGCTTCAAATCAATGCGATGTAGATGGTTTAGCTTCAAATCCATGCGATACACAAGATTTAGCTTCAAATCAATGCGATGTAGAAGGTTCAGCTTCAAATCCATGCGACACATATGATTTAGCTTCAAATACTTGCGATATAAGTGATATAGCTTGAAAAGCTGGAGGAACAAACGAGATTGCTTCAATTCCATGCGAAACACATGATTCAGCTTCAAATCAATGCGAAGTAGAATGCGTAGCTTCAAATCCATGCAAAACAAATGGTTTAGCTACGAATACCTGTGATATACATTATTTAGCTACAACTGCATGCGAAACTAACGATTTAGCTTCAAATCCATGCGAAACACACGATTTATCTTCAAATCAATGCGATGTAGAAGGTTTAGCTTCAAATCAATAAGAGGTAGATGGTTTAGCTTCAAATCAATAGAATATAGAAGGTTTAGCTTCAAATAAATGCGAAGTAGAAGGTTTAGCTTCAAATCCATACGACACACATGATTTAGATTCAAATCAATTCGAAGGACAAGGCTTAGATTCAAAACCATGCGAAACAAATGATTTAGCTTCAAATGAATGCGAAGTAGAAGGCTTGGCTTCAAATCCATGCAAAACAAATGGTTTAGCTACAAATGCTTGTGATATACATTATTTAGCTACAACTGCTTGCGAAACAAACGAGTTAGCTTCAAATCCATGCTATATACATGCTTTAGCTTCAAATCAATGCGATGTAGAAAGTTAAGCTTCAAATCCATGCGATACACAAGATTTAGCTTCAAATCAATGCGATGTAGTAGGTTAAGCTTCAAATCCATGCCACACATATGATTTAGCTTCAAATACTTGCGATATAAGGGATATAGCTTCAAAAGCTGTAGGAACAAACGAGGTAGTTTCAATTCCATGCGACACACATGATTTAGCTTCAAATCAATGCGATGTAGAAGGTACAGCTTCAAATCCATACGAAACACATGATTTAGCTTCAAATCAATTCGAAGTACAATGCTTAGATTCAAATCCATGCCAAACAAATGATTTAGCTTCAAATGAATGCGAAGAAGAAGGCTTGGCTTCAAATCCATGCAAAACAATTGGTTTAACTACAAATACTTGTGATAAACATTATATAGCTACAACTGCATGCGAAACAAACGAGTTAACTTCAAATCCATGCGAAACACATGATTTAGCTGCAAATCAATGTGATGTAGAAGGTTTAGCTTCAAATACATGCGATACACAAGATTTAGCTTCAAATCAATGCGATGTAGAAGGTTTGGCTTCAAATCCATGCGACACATATGGTTTAGCTACAAATACTTGTGATATACATCATTTAGCTACAACTGCATGCGAAACGAACGAGTTAGCTTCAAATCCATGCGATTCACATGATTTATCTTCAAATCCATGCGATTCACATGATTTAGCTTCAAATCAATGCGATGTAGATGGTTTAGCTTCAAATCCATGCGATACACAAGATTTAGCTTCAAATCAATGCGATGTAGTAGGTTCAGCTTCAAATCCATGCGACACATATGATTTAGCTTCAAACACTTGGGGTGTAAGTGATATAGCTTCAAATGAAGACTAATCAAACGAGTTAGCTTCAAAATCCACGCGATACACATGATTTAGCTTCAAATACTAGCGATATAAGTGATGTAGATTCAACTGCAGGCGAAACGAACGAGTTAGCTTCAAATCCATGCGAAACACATGATTTAGCTGCAAATCAATGCGAAGTAGTAGGAGTAGCTTCAAATCCATGCAAAACAAATGGTTTAGCTACGAATACTTGTGATATACATTATTTAGCTACAACTGCATGCGAAACTAACGATTTAGCTTCAAATCCATGCGAAACTCACGATTTATCTTCAAATCAATGCGATGTAGAAGGTTTAGCTTCAAATCAATAAGAGGTAGATGGTTTAGCTTCAAATCAATAGAATATAGAAGGTTTAGCTTCAAATAAAAGCGAAGTAGAAGGTTTAGCTTCAAATCCATACGACACACATGATTTAGATTCAAATCAATTCGAAAGACAAGGCTTAGATTCAAATCCATGCGAAACAAATGATTTAGCTTCAAAGGAATGCGAAGTAGAAGGCTTGGCTTCAAATCCATGCAAAACAAATGGTTTAACTACAAATACTTGTGATAAACATTATTTAGCTACAACTGCATGCGAAACAAACGAGATAACTTCAAATCCATGCGATACTCATGATTTAGCTTCAAATCAATGCGATGTAGAAGGTTTAGCTTCAAATCAATAAGAGGTAGATGGTTTAGCTTCAAATCAATAGAATATAGAAGGTTTAGCTTCAAATAAATGCGAAGTAGAAGGTTTAGCTTCAAATCCATACGACACACATGATTTAGATTCAAATCAATTCGAAGGACAAGGCTTAGATTCAAATCCATGCGAAACAAATGATTTAGCTTCAAATGAATGCGAAGTAGAAGGCTTGGCTTCAAATCCATGCAAAACAAATTGTTTAACTACAAATACTTGTGATAAACATTATTTAGCTACAACTGCATGCGAAACAAACGAGTTAACTTCAAATCCATGCGATACACAATATTTAGCTTCAAATCAATGCGATGTAGTAGGTTCAGCTTCAAATCCATGCGACACATATGATTTAGCTTCAAATACTTGCGATATAAGTGATATAGCTTCAAAAGCTGGAGGAACTAACGAGGATGCTTCAATTCCATGCGAAACACATGATTTAGCTTCAAATAAATGCGAAGTAGAAGGAGTAGCTTCAAATCCATGCAAAACAAATGGTTTAGCTACGAATACTTGTGATATACATTATTTAGCTACAACTGCATGCGAAACTAACGAGTTAGCTTCAAATCCATGAGCGACACATGATTTAACTCCTAATCAATGCGATGTAGAAGGTTTAGCTTCAAATCCACGCGAAACAAATGATTTAGCTTCAAACACTTGGGGTATAAGTGATATAGCTTCAAATGCAGACTAATCAAACGAGTTAGCTTCAAAATCCACGCGATACGCATGATTTAGCTTCAAACACTTGCGATATAAGTGATGTAGATTCAACTGCAGGCTTAACGAACGAGTTAGCTTCAAATCCATGCGAAACACATGATTTAGCTGCAAATCAATGTGATGTAGAAGGTTTAGCTTCAAATCCATGCGATACACAAGATTTAGCTTCAAATCAATGCGATGTAGAAGGTTTGGCTTCAAATCCATGCGACACATATGATTTAGCTTCAAATACTTGCGATATAAGTGATATAGCTTGAAAAACTGTAGGGTCAAACGAGGTAGCTTCAATTCCATGCGAGACACATGATTTAGCTTCAAATCAATGCGATGTAGAAGGTTCAGCTTCAAATCCATGCGACACATATGATTTAGCTTCAAATACTTGCGATATAATTGATATAGCTTCAAAAGCTGTAGGAACAAACGAGGTAGTTTCAATTCCATGCGAGACACATGATTTAGCTTCAAATCAATGCGATGTAGAAGGTTCAGCTTCAAATCCATACGAAACACATGATTTAGCTTCAAATCAATTCGAAGTACAATGCTTAGATTCAAATCCATGCGAAACAAATGATTTAGCTTCAAATGAATGCGAAGAAGAAGGCTTGGTTTCAAATCCATGCAAAACAATTGGTTTAACTACAAATACTTGTGATAAACATTATATAGCTACAACTGCATGCGAAACAAACGAGTTAACTTCAAATCCATGCGATACACATGATTTAGCTTCAAATCAATGCGATGTAGAAGGTTTCGCTTCAAATCCATGCGATACACAAGATTTAGCTTCAAATCAATGCGATGTAGAAAGTTTAGCTTCAAATCCATGCGACACATATGATTAAGCTTCAAATACTTGCGATATAAGTGATATAGCTTCAAAAGCTGTAGGAACAAACGAGCTAGCTTCAATTCCATGCGAGACACATGATTTAGCTTCAAATCAATGCGATGTAGAAGGTTCAGCTTCAAATCCATACGAAACACATGATTTAGCTTCAAATCAATTCGAAGTACAATGCTTAGATTCAAATCCATGCGTAACAAATGATTTAGCTTCAAATGAATGCGAAGTAGAAGGCTTAGCTTCAAATCCATGCAAAACAAATGGTTTAGCTACAAATGCTTGTGATATACATTATTTAGCTACAACTGCATGCGAAACAAACAAGTTAGTTTCAAATCCATGCTATATACATGCTTTAGCTTCAAATCAATGCGATGTAGATGGTTAAGCTTCAAATCCATGCGATACACAAGATTTAGCTTCAAATCAATGCGATGTAGTAGGTTCAGCTTCAAATCCATGCGACACATATGATTTAGCTTCAAATACTTGCGATATAAGGGATATAGCTTCAAAAGCTGTAGGAACAAACGAGGTAGTTTCAATTCCATGCGAGACACATGATTTAGCTTCAAATCAATGCGATGTAGAAGGTTTAGCTTCAAATTCAAGCGTAACACATGATTTAGCTTCAAATACTTGCGATATATGTGATATAGCTTCGAATACAGGCGAAACGATCGAGTTAGCTTCAAATCCATGCGAAACACATGACTCAGCTGCAAATCAATTCAATGTAGAAGGTTTAGCTTCAAATCCATGAGAAACACATTATTTAGCTGCAAATCAGTGCGAAGTAGAAGGCTCGGGTTCAAATCAATACAATTCAAATGGTTCATCTTCAAATACTTGTGAAAGACACGATTTAGCTTCAACTGCATGCGAAACACATGATTTAGCTTCAAATCAATGCGATGTAGAAGGTTTAGCTTCAAATCCATGCAAAACACGTGATTTATCTTCCAATTAATGCGAAGTAGAAGGCTTATCTTCAAATCCATGCGAATCAAATGGTGCAGCTTCAAATACTTGTGATATACGTTATTTAGATTTAACTGCATGCGCAACGAACGAGTTAGCTTCTAATCCATGCGAAACACATGATTTAGCTGCAAATCAATGCGATGAAGAAGGTTTAGCTTCAAATCCATGCGAAACAAATGATATAGCTTCAAACACTTGGGGTGTAAGTGATATAGCTTCAAATGAAGACTAATCAAACGAGTTGGCTTCAAAATCCACGCGATACACATGATTTAGCTTCAAATACTAGCGATATAAGTGATGAAGATTCAACTGCAGGCGAAACGAACGAGTTAGCTTCAAATCCATGCGAAACACATGATTTAGCTGCAAATCAATGCGATGTAGAAGGTTTAGCTTCAAAACAATAAGAGGTAGAAGGTTTAGCTTCAAATCAATAGAATGTAGTAGGTTTAGCTTCAAATCAATGCGATGTAGAAGGTTTAGCTTCAAATCCATGCGATACACAAGATTTAGCTTCAAATCAATGCGATGTAGAAGGTTTGGCTCCAAATCCATGCGACACATATGATTTAGCTTCAATTACTTGCGATATAAGTGATATAGCTTGAAAAGCTGTAGGAACAAACGAGGTAGCTTCAATTCCATGCGAGACACATGATGTAGCTTCAAATCAATGCGAAGTAGAAGTCGTAGCTTCAAATCCATGCGAAACAAATGGTTTAGCTACAAATACTTGTGATATACATCATTTAGCTACAACTGCATGCGAAACGAACGAGTTAGCTTCAAATCCATGCGATTCACATGATTTAGCTTCAAATCAATGCGATGTAGAAGGTTTAGCTTCAAATCCATGCGATACACAAGATTTAGCTTCAAATCAATGCGATGTAGTAGGTTCAGCTACAGATCCATGCGACACATATGATTTAGCTTCAAATACTTGCGATATACGTGATATAGCTTCAAAAGCTGCAGGAACAAACGAGGTAGTTTCAATTCCATGCGAGACACATGACTTAGCTTCTAATCAATGCGATGTAGAAGGTTTAGCTTCAAATCCACGCGAAACAAATGATTTAGCTTCAAACACTTGGGGTATAAGTGATATAGCTTCAAATGCAGACTAATCAAACGAGTTAGCTTCAAAATCCACGCGATACACATGATTTAGCTACAAATACTTGCGATATAAGTGATGTAGGTTCAACTGCTGGCGAAACGAACGAGTTAGCTTCAAATCCATGCGATACACATGATTTAGCTTCAAATCAATGCGATGAAGAAGGTTTAGCTTCAAATCCATGCGAAACAAATGATTTAGCTGCAAATCAATGTGATGTAGAAGGTTTAGCTTCAAAACAATAAGAGGTAGAAGGTTTAGCTTCAAATCAATAGTATGTAGAAGGTTTAGCTTCAAGTCAATGCGATGTAGAAGGTTTAACTTCAAATCCATACGAAACACATGATTTAGCTACAAATCAATTCGAAGGACAAGGCTTAGATTCAAATCCATGCGAAACAAATTGTTCAGCTACAATACTTGTGATGTACATTATTTAGCTACAACTGCATGCGAAACTAACGAGTTAGCTTCAAATCCATGCGAAACACACGATTTATCTTCAAATCAATGCGATGTAGAAGGTTTAGCTTCAAATCAATAAGAGGTAGATAGTTTAGCTTCAAATCAATAGAATATAGAAGGTTTAGCTTCAAGTCAATGCGATGTAGAAGGTTTAGCTTCAAAGCCATACGAAACACATGATTTAGCTTCAAATCAATTCGAAGGACAAGGCTTAGATTCAAATCCATGCGAAACACAAGATTTAGCTTCAAATCAATGCGATGTAGTAGGTTCAGCTTCAAAACCATGCGATATAAGTGATATAGCTTCAAAAGCAGGAGGAACAAACGAGTTAGCTTCAAATCCATGCGAAACACACGATTTATCTTCAAATCAATGCGATGTCGAAGGTTTAGCTTCAAATCAATAAGAGGTAGAAGGTTTAGCTTCAAATCGATAGAATATAGAAGGTTTATCTTCAAATCAAAGCGATGTAGAAGGTTTAGCTTCAAATCCATGCGATACACAAGATTTAGCTTCAAATCAATGCGATGTAGTAGGTTCAGCTTCAAATCCATGCGATATAAGTGATATAGCTTCAAAAGCAGGAGGAACAAACGAGTTAGCTTCAAATCCATGCGAAACACATGATTTAGCTTGAAATCAATTCGAAGGACATGGATTAGATTCAATTCCAAGCGAAACAAATGATTTAGCTTCAAATGAATGCGAAGTAGAAGGCTCAGCATCAAATCCATGCGAAACACATGATTAAGATTCACATCAAAGCGATGTAGATGGTTTGCTTCAAATCCATGCGACACACAAGATTTAGCTTCAAGTCAATGCGATGTAGTAGCTTCAGCTTCAAATCCATGCGATATAAGATATATAGCTTCAAAATCTGTAGGAACAAACGAGGTAGCTTCAAATCCAAGCGTAACACATGATTTAGCTTCAAATACTTGCGATATAAGTGATATAGCTTCAAATACAGGCGAAACGAACGAGTTAGCTTCAAATCCATGCGAAACACATGATTCAGCTGCAAATCAATGCGATGTAGAAGGTTTAGCTTCAAATCCATGCGAAACACATTATTTAGCTGCAAATCAGTGCGAAGTAGAAGGGTCGGGTTCAAATCAATGCGATTCAAATGGTTCATCTTCAAATACTTGTGAAAGTCATGATTTAGCTTCAACTGCATGCGAAACACATGATTTAGCTTCAAATCAATGCGATGTAGAAGGTTTAGCTTCAAATCCATGCATAACAAATGTTTTAGCTACCAATACTTGTGATATACATTATTTAGATACAACTGCATGCGAAACAAATGAGATAGCATCAAATCCATGCTATATACATGACTAAAGATTCAAATCAATGCGATGTAGAAGGTTTAGCTTCAAATCCATGCGATACACAAGATTTAGCTTCAAATCAATGCGATGTAGTAGGTTAAGCTTCAAATCCATGCGACACATATGATTTAGTTTCAAATACTTGCGATATAAGTGATATAGCTTCAAAAGCTGTAGGAACAAACGAGGTAGCTTCAATTCCATGCGAGAAACTTGATTTAGCTTCAAATCAATGCGACGTAGAAGGTTTAGCTTCAAATCCATGCGAAACACATTATTTAGCTGCAAATCAGTGCGCAGTAGAAGGGTCTGGTTCAAATCAATGCGATTCAAATGGTTCATCTTCAAATACTTGTGAAAGACATGATTTAGCTTCAACTGAATGCGAAACACATGATTTAGCTTCAAATCAATGCGATGTAGAAGGTTTAGCTTCAAATCCATGCGATACACAAGATTTAGCTTCAAATCAATGCGATGTAGTAGGTTCAGCTTCAAATCCATGCGAAACAAATGATTTAGCTTCAAATACTTGCGATATAAGTGATCTAGCTTCAAATACAGGCGAAACGAACGAGTTAGCTTCAAATCCATGCGAAACACATGATTCAGCTGCAAATCAATGCGATGTAGAAGGTTCAGCTTCAAATCCATGCGAAACACACGATATAGCTTCAAACACTTGAGGTATAAATGATATAGCTTCAAATGAAGACTAATCAAACGAGTTAGCTTCAAAATTCACGCCATACACATGATTTTGCTTCAAATATTAGCGATGTAGAAGGTTTAGCTTCAAATCCATGCGATACACAAGATTTAGCTTCAAATCAATGCGATGTAGTAGGTTCAGCTTCAAATCCATGCGACACATATGATTTAGCTTCAA
Source organism: Megalopta genalis (assembly GCF_051020955.1). Classification (NCBI taxonomy): domain Eukaryota; kingdom Metazoa; phylum Arthropoda; class Insecta; order Hymenoptera; family Halictidae; genus Megalopta; species Megalopta genalis. The sequence continues at coordinate 62,904 of NW_027476748.1, forward strand.
ATACTTGCGATATAAGTGATATAGCTTCAAAAGCTGTAGGAACGAACGAGGTAGCTTCAATTCCATGCGAGACACATGATTTTGCTTCAAATCAATGCGATGTAGAAGGTTTAGCTTCATATCCAAGTGTAACACATGATTTAGCTTCAAATATTTGCGATATAAGTGATATAGCTTCGAATACAGGCGAAACGAACGAGTTAGCTTCAAATCCATGCGAAACACATGATTCAGCTGCAAATCAATGCAATGTAGAAGGTATAGCTTCAAATCCATGCGAAACACATTATTTAGCTGCAAATCTGTGCGAAGTAGATGGCTCGGGTTGAAATTAATGCGATTCAAATGGTTCATCTTCAAATAGTTGTGAAAGACATGATTTAGCTTCAACTGCATGCGAAACACATGAATTAGCTTCAAATCAATGCGATGTAGAAGGTTTAGCTTCAAATCCATGCAAAACACGTGATTTAACTTCCAATTAATGCGAAGTAGAAGGCTTAGCTTCAAATCCATGCGAAACAAATGATTTAGCTTCAAATCAATGCCATGTAGAAGGTTTAGCTTAAAATCCATGCGATACACATGATTTAGCTTCAAATACTTGCAATATAAGTGATCTTGCTTCAAATACAGGCGAAACGAACGAGTTAGCTTCACATCCTTGCGAAACACATGAGTCAGCTGCAAACCAATGCGATGTAGAAGGTTCAGCTTCAAATCCATGCCAAACACATGATTTGGATTCAAATCCATGGGATGTAGAAGGTTTAACTTCAAATACATGCGGAACACATTATTTAGCTGCAAATAGGTGCAAAGTAGAAGGCGCGGGTTCAAATCAATGCGATACACAAGATTTAGCTTCAAATCAATGCGATGTAGTCGGTTCAGCTTCAAATCCTTGCGACACATATGATTTAGCTTCAAATACTTGCGATATAAGTGATATAGCTTCAAAAGCTGTAGGAACAAACGAGGTAGCTTCAATTCCATGCGAGAAACATGATTTAGCTTCAAATCAATGCGATGTAGAAGGTTCAGCTTCAAATTCACGCGAAACATATGATTTAGCTTCAAACACTTGGGGTATAAGTGATATAGCTTCAAATGCAGACTAATCAAACGATTTAGCTTCAAAATCCAAGCGATACACATGATTTAGCTTCAAATACTTGCGATATAAGTGATGTAGATTCAACTGCAGGCGAAACGAACGAGTTAGCTTCAAATCCATGCGATTCACATGATATAGCTTCAAATCCATGGGATGTAGAAGGATTAGCTTCAAATCCATGCGATACAAAAGATTTAGCTTCAAATCAATGCGATGTAGAAGGTTTAGCTTCAAATCAATTAGAGGTAGAAGGTTCAGCTTCAAATCAATAGAATATAGAAGGTTTAGCTTCAAATCAATGCGATGTAGAAGGTTTAGCTTCAAATCCATGCGATACACAAGATTTAGCTTCAAATCAATGCGATGTAGTAGGTTCAGCTTCAAATCCATGCGACACATATGATTTAGCTTCAAATACTTGCGATATAAGTGATATAGCTTCAAAAGCTGTAGGAACGAACGAGGTAGCTTCAATTCCATGCGAGACACATGATTCAGCTGCAAATCAATGCAATGTAGAAGGTATAGCTTCAAATCCATGCGAAACACATTATTTAGCTGCAAATCTGTGCGAAGTAGAAGGCTCGGGTTGAAATCAATGCGATTCAAATGGTTCATCTTCAAATAGTTGTGAAAGACATGATTTAGCTTCAACTGCATGCGAAACACATGAATTAGCTTCAAATCAATGCGATGTAGAAGGTTTAGCTTCAAATCCATGCAAAACACGTGATTTAACTTCCAATTAATGCGAAGTAGAATGCTTAGCTTCAAATCCATGCGAAACATATGATTTAGCTTCAAGTCAATGCGATGTAGAAGGTTTAGCTTCAAATCCATGCGATACATATGATTAAGCTTCAAATACTTGCAATATAAGTGATCTAGCTTCAAATACAGGCGAAACGAACGAGTTAGCTTCAAATCCTTGCGAAACACATGATTCAGCTGCAAACCAATGCGATGTAGAAGGTTCAGCTTCAAATTCACGCGAAACATATGATTTAGCTTCAAACACTTGGGGTATAAGTGATATAGCTTCAAATGCAGACTAATCAAACGATTTAGCTTCAAAATCCAAGCAATACACATGATTTAGCTTCAAATCAATGCGATGTTGAAGGTTTAACTTCAAATCCACGCGATACACAAGATTTAGCTTCAAGTCAATGCGATGTAGTAGGTTTAGCTTCAAATCCATGCGGCACATATGATTTAGCTTTAAATACTTGCGATATAAGTGACATAGTTTCAAATGGAGGCGAAACGGACGAGATAGCTTCAAATCCATGCGAGACACATGATTTAGCTTCTAATCAATGCGATGTAGAAGGTTTAGCTTCAAATCCACGCGAAACAAATGATTTAGCTTCAAACACTTGGGGTATAAGTGATACAGCTTCAAATGCAGACTAATCAAACGAGTTAGCTTCAAAATCCACGCGATACACATGATTTAGCTTCAAACACTTGGGATATAAGTGATGTAGATTCAACTGCAGGCAAAACGAACGAGTTAGCTTCAAATCCATACGAAACACATGATTTAGCTGCAAATCAATGTGAGGTAGAAGGTTTAGCTTCAAATCTATGCGATACACAAGATTTAGCTTCAAATCAATGCGATGTAGAAGGTTCAGCTTCAAATCCATGTGACACATATGATTTAGCTTCAAATACTTGCGATATAAGTGATATAGCTTCAAAAGCTGGAGGAACAAACGAGGTGGCTTCAATTCCATGCGAAACAAATGATTTAGCTTCAAATCAATGCGATGTAGAAGGTTTGCTTCAAATCAATACGAGGTAGATGGTTTAGCTTGAAATCAATAGAATATAGAAGGTTTAGCTTCAAATAAATGCGATGTAGAAGGTTTAGCTTCAAATCCATACGACACACATGATTTAGATTCAAATCAATTCGAAGGACAAGGCATAGATTCAAATCCATGCGAAACAAATGATTTAGCTTCAAATGAATGCGAAGTAGAAGGCTTGGCTTCAAATCCATGCAAAACAAATGGTTTAACTACAAATACTTGTGATATACATTATTTAGCTACAACTGCATGCGAAACGAACGAGTTAGCTTCAAATCTATGCGATACACATGATTTAGCTTCAAATCAATGCGATGTGGAAGGTTTAGCTTCAAATCCATGCGATACACAAGATTTAGATTCAAATCAACGCGATGTAGTAGGTTCAGCTTCAAATCCATGCGACACATATGATTTAGCTTCAAATTCTTGCGATATAAGTGATATAGCTTCAAAAGCAGTAGGAACAAACGAGGTAGCTTCAATTCCATGCCAGACACATGATTTAGCTTCAAATCAATGCGATGTAGAAGGTTTAGCTTCATGTCCATACGAAACACATGATTTAGCTTCAAATCAATTCGAAGGACAAGGCTTAGATTCAAATCCATGCAAAACAATTGGTTTAGCTACAAATACTTGTGATATACATCATTTAGCTACAACTGCATGCGAAACGAACGAGTTAGCTTCAAATCCGTGCTATATACATGCTTCAGCTTCAAATCAATGCGATGTAGAAGGTTTAGCTTCAAATCCATGCGATACACAAGGTTTAGCTTCAAATCAATTCGAAGGACAAGGCTTAGATTCAAATCCATGCGAAACAAATGATTTAGCTTCAAATCAATGCCACGTAGAAGGTTTAGCTTCAAATCCATGCGATACACGTGATTTAGCTTCAAATACTGCGATATAAGTGATATAGCTTCAAATGCAGGCGAAACGAACGAGTTAGCTTCAAATCCATGCGAAAGACATGATTCAGCTGCAAATCTATGCGATGTAGAAGGTTTAGCTTCAAATCCATGCGACACATATGATTTAGCTTCAAATACTTGCGATATAAGTGATGTAGCTTCAAAAGCTGTAGGAACAAACGTGGTAGCTTCAATTCCATGCGAGACACTTGATTTAGCTTCAAATCAATGCGATGTAGAAGGTTTAGCTTCAAGTCCATGCGAAACACATTATTTAGCTGCAAATCAGTGCGAAGTAGAAGGCTCGGGTTCAAATCAATGTTATTCAAATGGTTCATCTTCAAATACTTGTGAATGACATGATTGAGCTTAAACTGCATGCGAAACACATGATTTAGCTTCAAATCAATGCGATGTAGAAGGTTTAGCTTCAAATCCATGCAAAACACGTGATTTATCTTCTAATTAATGCGAAGTAGAAGGCTTAGCTTCAAATCCATGCGAATCAAATGGTTTAGCTTCAAATACTTGTAATATACGTTATTTGGATTTAACTGCATGCGCAACGAACGAGTAAGCTTCAAATCCATGCGAAACACATGATTTAGCTGCAAATCAATGCGATGAAGAAGATTTAGCTTCAAATCCATGCGAAACAAATGATTTAGCATCAGATACTTCTGATATAACTGATATAGCTTCAAATGCAGGGGAAACAAACGAGTTAGCATCAAACCCATGCAAAACACATGATTTAGTTGCAAATCAATGCGATGTAGGAGGTTTAGCTTCAAAACAATAAGAGGTAGAAGGTTTAGCTTCAAATCAATGCGATGTAGAAGATTTAGCTTCAAATCCATACGAAACACATGATTTACCTTCAAATCAATTCAAAGGACAAGGCTTAGATTCAAATCCATGCGAAACAAATGATTTAGCTTCAAATCAATACGATGTAGAAGGTTTAGCTTCAAATCCATGCGATACACAAGATTTAGCTTCAAATCAATGCGATGTAGAAGGTTTAGCTTCAAATCAATGCAAAACACGTGATTTATCTTCCAATTAATGCGAAGTAGAAGGCTTAGCTTCAAATCTATGCAAAACAAATTGTTTAGCTACAAATGCTTGTGATATACATTATTTAGCTACAACTGCATGCGAAACAAACGAGTTAGCTACAAATCCATGCTATATACATGATTTAGCTTCAAATCAATGCGATGTAGAAGGTTTTGCTTCAAATCCATGCGATACACAAGATTTAGCTTCAAATCAATGCGATGTAGTAGGTTCAGCTACAAATCCATGCGACACATATGATTTAGCTTCAAATACATGCGATATAAGTGATATAGCTTCAAAAGCTGTAGGAACAAACGTGGTAGCATCAATTCCATGCGAGACACTTGATTTAGCTTCAAATCAATGCGATGTAGAAGGTTTATCTTCAAATCCATTCGAAACACATTATTTAGCTGCAAATCAGTGCGAAGTAGAAGGCTCGGGTCCCAATCAATGTGATTCAAATTGTTCATCTTCAAATACTTGTGAATGACGTGATTGAGCTTCAACTGCATGCGAAACACATGATTTAGCTTCAAATCAATGCGATGTAGAAGGTTTAGCTTCAAATCCATGCAAAACACGTGATTTATCTTCCAATTAATGCGAAGTAGAAGGCTTAGCTTCAAATCCATGCGAATTAAATGGTTTAGCTTCAAATACTTGTGATATACGTTATTTGGATTTAACTGCATGCGCAACGAACGAGTAAGCTTCAAATCCATGCGAAACACATGATATAGCTGCAAATCAATGCGATGAAGAAGATTTAGCTTCAAATCCATGCAAAACACGTGATTTATCTTCCAATTAATGCGAAGTAGAAGGCTTAGCTTCAAATCCATGCGAATTAAATGGTTTAGCTTCAAATACTTGTGATATACGTTATTTGGATTTAACTGCATGCGCAACGAACGAGTAAGCTTCAAATCCATGCGAAACACATGATTTAGCTTCAAATCAATGCGATGTAGAAGGTTTAGCTTCAAGTCCATGCGAAACACATTATTTAGCTGCAAATCAGTGCGAAGTAGAAGGCTCGGGTCCCAATCAATGTGATTCAAATTGTTCATCTTCAAATACTTGTGAATGACGTGATTGAGCTTCAACTGCATGCGAAACACATGAATTAGCTTCAAATCAATGCGATGTAGAAGGTTTAGCTTCAAATCCATGCAAAACACGTGATTTAACTTCCAATTAATGCGAAGTAGAAGGCTTAGCTTCAAATCCATGCGAAACAAATGATTTAGCTTCAAATCAATGCGATGTAGAAGGTTTAGCTTCAAATCCATGCGATACATATGATTAAGCTTCAAATACTTGCAATATAAGTGATCTAGCTTCAAATACAGGCGAAACGAACGAGTTAGCTTCAAATCCTTGCGAAATACATGATTCAGCTGCAAACCAATGCGATGTAGAAGGTTCAGCTTCAAATTCACGCGAAACATATGATTTAGCTTCAAACACTTGGGGTATAAGTGATATAGCTTCAAATGCAGACTAATCAAACGATTTAGCTTCAAAATCCAAGCGATACACATGATTTAGCTTCAAATCAATGCGATGTTGAAGGTTTAACTTCAAATCCACGCGATACACAAGATTTAGCTTCGAATCAATGCGATGAAGTAGGTTCAGCTTCAAATCCATGCGGCACATATGATTTAGCTTTAAATACTTGCGATATAAGTGACATAGTTTCAAATGGAGGCGAAACGGACGAGATAGCTTCAAATCCATGCGAGACACATGATTTAGCTTCTAATCAATGCGATGTAGAAGGTTTAGCTTCAAATCCACGCGAAACAAATGATTTAGCTTCAAACACTTGGGGTATAAGTGATACAGCTTCAAATGCAGACTAATCAAACGAGTTAGCTTCAAAATCCACGCGATACACATGATTTAGCTTCAAACACTTGGGATATAAGTGATGTAGATTCAACTGCAGGCAAAACGAACGAGTTAGCTTCAAATCCATACGAAACACATGATTTAGCTGCAAATCAATGTGATGTAGAAGGTTTAGCTTCAAATCTATGCGATACACAAGATTTAGCTTCAAATCAATGCGATGTAGAAGGTTCAGCTTCAAATCCATGTGACACATATGATTTAGCTTCAAATACGTGCGATATAAGTGATATAGCTTCAAAAGCTGGAGGAACAAACGAGGTGGCTTCAATTCCATGCGAAACAAATGATTTAGCTTCAAATCAATGAGAAGTAGAAGGCGTAGCTTCAAATCCATTTGAAACAAATGGTTTAGCTACAAATACTTGTGATATACATCATTTAGCTACAACTGCATGCGAAACGAACGAGTTAGCTTCAAATCCATGCTATATACATGCTTCAGCTTCAAATCAATGCGATGTAGAAGGTTTAGCTTCAAATCCATGCGATACACAAGGTTTAGCTTCAAATCAATTCGAAGGACAAGGCTTAGATTCAAATCCATGCGAAACAAATGATTTAGCTTCAAATCAATGCCACGTAGAAGGTTTAGCTTCAAATCCATGCGATACACATGATTTAGCTTCAAATACTGCGATATAAGTGATATAGCTTCAAATGCAGGCGAAACGAACGAGTTAGCTTCAAATCCATGCGAAAGACATGATTCAGCTGCAAATCTATGCGATGTAGAAGGTTTAGCTTCAAATCCATGCGACACATATGATTTAGCTTCAAATACTTGCGATATAAGTGATATAGCTTCAAAAGCTGTAGGAACAAACGTGGTAGCTTCAATTCCATGCGAGACACTTGATTTAGCTTCAAATCAATGCGATGTAGAAGGTTTAGCTTCAAGTCCATGCGAAACACATTATTTAGCTGCAAATCAGTGCGAAGTAGAAGGCTCGGGTTCAAATCAATGTTATTCAAATGGTTCATCTTCAAATACTTGTGAATGACATGATTGAGCTTAAACTGCATGCGAAACACATGATTTAGCTTCAAATCAATGCGATGTAGAAGGTTTAGCTTCAAATCCATGCAAAACACGTGATTTATCTTCTAATTAATGCGAAGTAGAAGGCTTAGCTTCAAATCCATGCGAATCAAATGGTTTAGCCTCAAATACTTGTAATATACGTTATTTGGATTTAACTGCATGCGCAACGAACGAGTTAGCTTCAAATCCATGCGAAACACATGATTTAGCTGCAAATCAATGCGATGAAGAAGATTTAGCTTCAAATCCATGCGAAACAAATGATATAGCTTCAAACACATGGGGTGTAACTGATATAGCTTCAAATGAAGACTAATCAATCGTGTTAGCTTCAAAATCCATGCGATACACATGATTTAGCTTCAAATCAATGCGATGTAGAAGGTTTAGCTTCAAATCCATGCGAAACAAATGATTTAGCATCAGATACTTCTGATATAACTGATATAGCTTCAAATGCAGGGGAAACAAACGAGTTAGCATCAAACCCATGCAAAACACATGATTTAGTTGCAAATCAATGCGATGTAGGAGGTTTAGCTTCAAAACAATAAGAGGTAGAAGGTTTAGCTTCAAATCAATGCGATGTAGAAGATTTAGCTTCAAATCCATACGAAACACATGATTTACCTTCAAATCAATTCAAAGGACAAGGCTTAGATTCAAATCCATGCGAAACAAATGATTTAGCTTCAAATCAATACGATGTAGAAGGTTTAGCTTCAAATCCATGCGATACACAAGATTTAGCTTCAAATCAATGCGATGTAGAAGGTTTAGCTTCAAATCAATGCAAAACACGTGATTTATCTTCCAATTAATGCGAAGTAGAAGGCTTAGCTTCAAATCCATGCAAAACAAATTGTTTAGCTACAAATGCTTGTGATATACATTATTTAGCTACAACTGCATGCGAAACAAACGAGTTAGCTACAAATCCATGCTATATACATGATTTAGCTTCAAATCAATGCGATGTAGAAGGTTTAGCTTCAAATCCATGCGATACACAAGATTTAGCTTCAAATCAATGCGATGTAGTAGGTTCAGCTACAAATCCATGCGACACATATGATTTAGCTTCAAATACATGCGATATAAGTGATATAGCTTCAAAAGCTGTAGGAACAAACGTGGTAGCATCAATTCCATGCGAGACACTTGATTTAGCTTCAAATCAATGCGATGTAGAAGGATTATCTTCAAATCCATTCGAAACACATTATTTAGCTGCAAATCAGTGCGAAGTAGAAGGCTCGGGTCCCAATCAATGTGATTCAAATTGTTCATCTTCAAATACTTGTGAATGACGTGATTGAGCTTCAACTGCATGCGAAACACATGATTTAGCTTCAAATCAATGCGATGTAGAAGGTTTAGCTTCAAATCCATGCAAAACACGTGATTTATCTTCCAATTAATGCGAAGTAGAAGGCTTAGCTTCAAATCCATGCGAATTAAATGGTTTAGCTTCAAATACTTGTGATATACGTTATTTAGATTTAACTGCATGCGCAACGAACGAGTTAGCTTCAAATCCATGCGAAACACATGATCTAGCTTCAAATCAATGCGATGAAGAAGGTTTAGCTTCAAATCCATGCGAAACAAATGATATAGCTTCAAACACTTGGGGATTAAGTGATATAGCTTCAAATGAAGACTAATCAATCGTGTTAGCTTCAAAATCCATGCGATACACATGATTTAGATTCAAATCAATGCGATGTAGAAGGTTTAGCTTCAAATCCATGCGAAACAAATGATTTAGCATCAGATACTTCTGATATAACTGATATAGCTTCAAATGCAGGGGAAACAAATGAGTTAGCATCAAATCCATGCAAAACACATGATTTAGCTGCAAATCAATGCGATGTAGAAGGTATTAGCTTCAAATCCATGCGAAACACATTATTTAGCTGCAAATCAGTGCGAAGTAGAAGGCTCGGATTCAAATCAATGTGATTCAAATGGTTCATCTTCAAATACTTGTGAATGACATGATTGAGCTTCAACAGCAGGCGAAACACATGATTTAGCTTCAAATCAATGCGATGTAGAAGGTTTAGCTTCAAATCCATGCAAAACACGTGATTTATCTTCCAATTAATGCGAAGTAGAAGGCTTAGCTTCATATCCATGCGAATTAAATGGTTTAGCTTCAAATACTTGTGATATACGTTATTTAGATTTAACTGCATGCGCAACGAACGAGTTAGCTTCAAATCCATGCGAAACACATAATTTAGCTTCAAATCAATGCGATGAAGAAGGTTTAGCTTCAAATCAATGCGATGAAGAAGGTTTAGCTTCAAAACCATGCGAAACAAATGATATAGCTTCAAACACTTGGGGTGTAAGTGATATAGCTTCAAATAAAGACTAATCAATCGTGTTAGCTTCAAAATCCATGCGATACACATGATTTAGATTCAAATCAATGCGATGTAGAAGGTTTAGCTTCAAATCCATGCGAAACAAATGATTTAGCATCAGATACTTCTGATATAACAGATATAGCTTCAAATGCAGGGGAAACAAATGAGTTAGCATCAAATCCATGCAAAACACATGATTTAGCTGCAAATCAATGCGATGTAGAAGGATTAGCTTCAAGTCCATGCGAAACACATTATTTAGCTGCAAATCAGTGCGAAGTAGAAGGCTCGGATTCAAATCAATGTGATTCAAATGGTTCATCTTCAAATACTTGTGAATGACATGATTGAGCTTCAACAGCAGGCGAAACACATGATTTAGCTTCAAATCAATGCGATATAGAAGGTTTAGCTTCAAATCCATGCAAAACACGTGATTTACCTTCAAATCAATTCGAAGGACAAGGCTTAGATTCAAATCCATGCGAAACAAATGATTTAGCTTCAAATCAATACGATGTAGAAGGTTTAGCTTCAAATCCATGCGATACAAACGAGTTAGCTTCAAATCCATGCTATATACATGATTTAGCTTCAAATCAATGCGATGTAGAAGGTTTAGCTTCAAATCCATGCGATACACAAGATTTAGCTTCAAATCAATGCGATGTAGTAGGTTCAGCTTCAAATCCATGCGACACATATGATTTAACTTCAAATACTTGCGATATAAGTGATATAGCTTCAAAAGCTGTAGGAACAAACGTGGTAGCTTCAATTCCATGCGAAACAAATGATTTAGCTTCAAATCAATGCGAAGTAGATGGCGTAGCTTCAAATCCATGCGAAACAAATGGTTTAGCTACAAATACTTGTGATATACATTATTTAGCTACAACTGCATGCGAAACTAACGAGTTAGCTTCAAATCCATGCGAAACAAATGATTTAGCTTCAAATCAATACGATGTAGAAGGTTTAGCTTCAATTCCATGCGATACACATGATTTAGCTTCAAATCAATGCGATGTGGAAGGTTTAGCTTCAAATCAATGCGATGTAGAAGGTTCAGCTTCAAATCCATACGAAAATCATGATTTAGCTTCAAATCAATTCGAAGGACAAGGCTTAGATTCAAATCCATGCGAAAAAATGATTTAGCTTCAAATGAATGCGAAGTAGAAGGCTTAGCTTCAAATCCATGCAAAACAAATGGTTTAGCTACAAATGCTTGTGATATACATTATTTCGCTACAACTGCATGCGAAACAAACGAGTTACCTTCAAACCAATGTATATACATGATTTAGCTTCAAATCAATGCGATGTAGAAGGTTTAGCTTGAAATCCATGCGATACACAAGATTTAGCTTCAAATGAATGCGATGTAGTAGGTTCAGCTTCAAATCCATGCGACACATATGATTTAGCTTCAAATACTTGCGATATAAGTGATATAGCTTCGAATACAGGCGAAACGAACGAGTTAGCTTCAAATCCATGCGAAACACATGATTCAGCTGCAAATCAATGCGATGTAGAAGGTTAAGCTTCAAATCCATGCGAAACACATTATTTAGCTGCAAATCAGTGCGAAGTAGAAGGCTCGGGTTCAAATCAATGTGATGCAAATGGTTCATCTTCAAATACTTGTGAATGACATGATTGAGCTTCAACTGCAGGCGAAACACATGATTTAGCTTCTAATCAATGCGATGTAGAAGGTTTAACTTCAAATCCATGCAAAACACGTGATTTATCTTCCAATTAATGCGAAGTAGAAGGCTTAGCTTCAAATCCATGCGAATCAAATGGTTTAGCTTCAAGTACTTGTGATATACGTTATTTAGATTTAACTGCATGCGCAACGAACGAGTTAGCTTCAAATCCATGCGAAACACATGATTTTGCTGCAAATCAATGCGATGAAGAAGGTTCAGCTTCAAATCCATGCGATATAAGTGATATGGCTTCAAAAGCAGGAGGAACAAACGAGGTAGCTTCAATTCCATGCGAAACAAATGATTTAGCTTTAAATACTTGCGATATAGGTGACATAGTTTCAAATGGAGGCGAAACGGACGAGTTAGCTTCAATTCCATGCGATACACATGATTTAGCTTCAAATCAATGCGATGTGGAAGGTTTAGCCTCAAATCCATGCGATACACAAGATTTAGCTTCAAATCAATGCGATGTAGAAGGTTCAGCTTCAAATCCATACGAAACACATGATTTAGCTTCAAATCAATTCGAAGGACAAGGCTTAGATTCAAATCCATGCGAAACAAATGATTTAGCTTCAAATGAATGCGAAGTAGAAGGCTTAGCTTCAAATCCATGCAAAACAAATGGTTTAGCTACAAATGCTTGTGATATACATTATTTAGCTACAACTGCATGCGAAACAAACGAGTTACCTTCAAATCCATGCTATATACATGATTTAGCTTCAAATCAATGCGATGTAGAAGGTTTAGCTTGAACTCCATGCGATACACAAGATTTAGCTTCAAATGAATGCGATGTAGTAGGTTCAGCTTCAAATCCATGCGACACATATGATTTAGCTTCAAATACTTGCGATATAAGTGATATAGCTTCGAATACAGGCGAAACGAACGAGTTAGCTTCAAATCCATGCGAAACACATGATTCAGCTGCAAATCAATGCGATGTAGAAGGTTAAGCTTCAAATCCATGCGAAACACATTATTTAGCTGCAAATCAGTGCGAAGTAGAAGGCTCGGGTTCAAATCAATGTGATGCAAATGGTTCATCTTCAAATACTTGTGAATGACATGATTGAGCTTCAACTGCAGGCGAAACACATGATTTAGCTTCAAATCAATGCGATGTAGAAGGTTTAACTTCAAATCCATGCAAAACACGTGATTTATTTTCCAATTAATGCGAAGTAGAAGGCTTAGCTTCAAATCCATGCGAATCAAATGGTTTAGCTTCAAATACTTGTGATATACGTTATTTAGATTTAACTGCATGCGCAACGAACGAGTTAGCTTCAAATCCATGCGAAACACATGATTTAGCTGCAAATCAATGCGATGAAGAAGGTTCAGCTTCAAATCCATGCGAAACACATGATTTAGCTGCAAATCAATGCGATGAAGAAGGTTCAGCTTCAAATCCATGCGATATAAGTGATATAGCTTCAAAAGCAGGAGGAACAAACGAGGTAGCTTCAATTCCATGCGAAACAAATGATTTAGCTTCAAATCAATGCGAAGTAGAAGGCGTAGCTTCAAATTCATGCGAAACAAATGGTTTAGCTACAAATACTTGTGATATACATTATTTAGCTACAACTGCGTGCGAAACAAACGAGTTACCTTCAAATCCATGCTATATACATGATTTAGCTTCAAATCAATGCGATGTAGAAGGTTTAGCTTGAAATCCATGCGATACACAAGATTTATCTTCAAATGAATGCGATGTAGTAGGTTCAGCTTCAAATCCATGCGACACATATGATTTAGCTTCAAATACTTGCGATATAAGTGATATAGCTTCGAATACAGGCGAAACGAACGAGTTAGCTTCAAATCCATGCGAAACACATGATTCAGCTGCAAATCAATGCGATGTAGAAGGTTAAGCTTCAAATCCATGCGAAACACATTATTTAGCTGCAAATCAGTGCGAAGTAGAAGGCTCGGGTTCAAATCAATGTGATGCAAATGGTTCATCTTCAAATACTTGTGAATGACATGATTGAGATTCAACTGCAGGCGAAACACATGATTTAGCTTCAAATCAATGCGATGTAGAAGGATTAACTTCAAATCCATGCAAAACACGTGATTTATCTTCCAATTAATGCGAAGTAGAAGGCTTAGCTTCAAATCCATGCGAATCAAATGGTTTAGCTTCAAATACTTGTGATATACGTTATTTAGATTGAACTGGATGCGCAACGAACGAGTTAGCTTCAAATCAATGCGAAACACATGATTTAGCTGCAAATCAATGCGATGAAGAAGGTTTAGCTTCAAATCCATGCGAAACAAATGATATAGTTTCAAACACTTGGGGTGTAAGTGATATAGCTTCAAATGAAGACTAATCAATCGTGTTAGCTTCAAAATCCATGCGATACACATGATTTAGCTTCAAATCAATGCGATGTAGAAGGTTTAGCTTCAAATCCATGCGAAACAAATGATTTAGCATCTGATACTTCTGATATAACTGATATACCTTCAAATGCAGGGGAAACAAACGAGTTAGCATCAAATCCATGCAAAACACATGATATAGCTGCAAATCAATGCGATGTAGTAGGATTAGCTTCAAATCCATGCGAAACACATTATTTAGCTGCAAATCAGTGCGAAGTAGAAGGCTCGGGTTCAAATCAATGCAATTCAAATGGTTCATCTTCAAATACATGTGAAAGACATGATTTAGCCTCAACTTCATGCGAAACACATGATTTAGCTTCAAATCAATGCGAAACACATGTTTTAGCTTCAAATCATTGCGATGTAGAAGGTTTAGCTTCAAATCCATGCAAAACACGAGATTTATCTTCCAATTAATGCGAAGTAGAAGGCTTAGCTTCAAATCCATGCGAATCAAATGGTTTAGCTACAAATACTTGTGATATTCATTATTTATCTTCCAATTAATGCGAAGTAGAAGGCTTAGCTTCAAATCCATGCGAAACACATGATTTATCTTCAAATCAATGCGATGTAGAAGGTTTAGCTTCAAATCAATAAGAGGTAGAAGGTTTAGCTTCAAATCAATAGAATGTAGAAAGTTTAGCTTCAAATTGTGGCGGACCAGACATAAAAAGACACGTCCTTCAAAAGCGTGGTGTACAGATGCCTTTTTCGGGTTTTCTCGACGCAAGGCGTACACCCCGCAATAAAACAATAAAAACGTTGGGACACAGCTTCGGACCATAGGTCCCGGATCACCCCGGTCGGAAAATCTTCGGAAAAGGCCTTCCCTTAACAATTTCAAGGACTTTCCCTACCAATAAATACGAGGACCTCTCGACCGGGAGAAGTCAGTTAGCAAGTTTTCCTCCGACTCTCAACGTGTCCATATTTCTGTATCATCCGTCACTCGTTTACCTTTACCTTCTACACACTGTACCTCATCGCCTTTGTTACAAGTTATATTAAAGTTCTCGTTATATAAAAACCAAAAAAACTCTCGGATTATTTTATACAAACCGTCGCAGTAACCCCTGCGACAAACTGGTGACCCCGACGTGATCCGAGAGTACCGCGAGTGCGTGATAACCGAGAACTTAGTCACTCTTAGTGACATCTCGTTCGGCAACATACGAACTTCGCGATCCGAGTGGTGTTATACAAACTGTGTGAACTTTATTTTTTTTAATTCATACGAAATGACAGACGCCAGCCCCATCCAAACTACCGCCTCCGGTGTAGAGGTAAATCAAATTAATATACGCGTACCTAGCTTCACACGCGAGGTACCAGCTATGTGTTTTGCACAACTGGAAGGACAGTTTCTCATAGCGGGAGTAAAAAGCGAGAATAAAAAGTTCTGGTACGCAGCCTCGAACTTGGAAACCAAGTATGCAACCGAGGTACAGGATCTAATTATCAACCCGCCAGCTGAAAATCCCTTCAAAATTTTGAAAGAGACGCTCATATCGCGCCTCTCGCAGTCGAACGAATCGCGTCTTCAGCGACTCCTGGAGCGAGAAGAAATGGGGGACCGGAAACCTTCACAGTTTTTGCGGTACCTAAGGGGGCTGGAAAATTCAGTGCCGGACAATATAGTTCGAACTATATGTCTCAACCGGTTGCCGACGCATGTACGAGCAATCCTCGCTACGCACACGGATACGACGTTGGAGAAACTCGGCCTACTCGCCGACCAAATAGTGATACTCACACCGAGAGCACACGTAGCCAGCATCGACAGGACACCCGCCCCGGACAACAATTTGGCGCAGCAAGTAGAAGCTTTAACGCGTCAAGTAGCCACGCTGACAGCAATATTAAACGAAAGAGAAGCCCGACCACGCACTAAAAACTTCACGCGAGGCAGATCACGGCAACGTAGCCATAGTCGTGGTAAGCAAGGTATGTGTTGGTACCACGCACGCTTCGCGGATAAAGCCATAAAATGCATTTCTCCGTGTACCGCGAATCCGGGAAACTCAAATCCTCGTCAATAATCGCGGCAACATATGACGAGTTCCCTACAAGCCGCCTTTTTATCACTGAAAAAGCGTCAAGGATTCAATACCTTATTGATACTGGCGCGGACGTGAGCGTTTACCCTCGGACGTACTTATCGACGAACCCGCCGCGCTCAAATTACGAAATGTTTGCGGCAAACGGTACAAGGATCCCCACATACGGGACAATTACGCTGAGAGTCGACTTCGATCTACGTCGCGAGTTAATATGGCGATTTATTGTAACAGATATCGCTAAACCAATCATCGGCGCGGATTTCCTAGGTCATTTTGGGTTACTCGTCGACATCAAAAACAGATGTTTAGTCGATGGCACAACATCGCGAACTACGCAATGCTCAATAGTACGGGACAAATTTGTCACAATCAAGACAATTCACGGCGATACGCAATATCACGCCTTACTTTCACGATACAGTGAAATAACACATCCCGCGGGCACGCCTAGCGCTGCAAAACACAGTATCGAGCACCATATTGAAACGACCCCCGGAACGCCTATCTCTCACAAAGTCCGACGACTCGCACCGGACCGCTATAAAGCAGCAAAAGCGGAATTTGACCTGCTGCTCAAGCAAGGGATTATTCGACCTTCTAAGAGCCCATGGTCATCACCGTTGCACATGGTCACGAAAAAAAACGGAGAATGGCGCCCTTGCGTCGGCTACCGCGGGTTGAATAAACGAACAATTCCGAATAGATATCCCATACGACGCATCGAAGATTTCTCACAAAATCTACACGGGAAAACAATCTTCTCAACCATCAACCTCGTGCGCGCTTACCACCAGATACCGATAGCTGCGGAAGATATTCCAAAAACCGCCGTAATTACACCTTTTGGTTTATTTGAATATTTATACGGACCCTTCGGCCTTTGCGAGATAGCTCAAACTTTTCAGAGATTCATAGACGAAGTTACGCGAGGTTTGGATTTCGTCTTCGCCTATCTCGACGATTTTTTAATAGCTTCCGCAAACCCGAGCGAACATCTGCAACACCTCGAGATTATTTTCAAAAGATTTAAGGAATATGGCATTGTCATAAACCCAAGCAAATGCGTATTCGGAGCCTCTCAGGTCAAATTTCTGGGCTACCAGGTAGACGAGAAGGGTTTGTCGCAGGGGTTACTGCGACGGTTTGTATAAAATAATCCGAGAGTTTTTTTGGTTTTTAAATAACGAGAACTTTAATATAACTTGTAACAAAGGCGATGAGATACAGTGTGTAGAAGGTAAAGGTAAACGAGTGACGGATGATACAGAAATATGGACACGTTGAGAGTCGGAGGAAAACTTGCTAACTGACTTCTCTCGGTCGAGAGGTCCTCGTATTTATTGGTAGGGAAAGTCCTTGAAATTGGTAAGGGAAAGTCCTCGGGAAGGGCGAAGGCCTTTCCCGAAGATTTTCCGACCGGGGTGGTCCGGGACCTATGGTCCGAAGCTGTGTCCCAACGTTTTTATTGTTTTATTGCGGGGTGTACGCCTTGCGTCGGGAAAACCCGAAAAAGGCATGTGTACACCCCGTTTTTGAAGGACGTGTCTTTTTGTGTCTGGTCCGCCACATTCACCCCCCTTCCAGTGATTAACGCTAAGGTACAAAATTGGTTGAAGAAAAAAAAAATATTATACCTATGGGAGTATTAATAGTGGACAGCACTTTTCATGGTTTGTAATATGCGTACGTAAGATATATCGGAGTATATTAATAAGTATGTTCGTGAGCTAACGGCATTCCGAAGAAGTCTGGAAATTTTATTCTTCTACCGGAACGTGTTGTCGTTGGTACGTTAGAAGTGCCTTGTACTTGTACTTCTGGTTGCAGGTTAGTCTTGTTGTGTTGTGTATTATTGTTTGCGGCGTCTTTTAAGAAATATGCTGGTTTAATGCGGTCGATGGAGATTTTTGTATGTTTTCCGGCGATATCAAGGGTGAAGTATTTTGTTGCGCGGTCGATTACTGTATATGGTCCATCGTATGGTGGCTGTAAGGGTTTTCTTACCGCGTCATGGCGAACGAAGGCTTGTTGCGACGTTGCTAGATCTTTAAAAATAAAAGGTTTCTTCTCTCCGTGTTTAACCGGAGCTGTTGGTTTTATTTCCTTGATATGCTGGCGTAGTTGTTTTATGAAATCATTGGTATCCTGTACTGTGTGGTTTTCGAAAAATTCTCCCGGTAAACGGACACTTTCTCCATATACTAGCTCTGTTGAACTTGCCTGTAGATCTTCTTTGGGTGCTGATCTAATTCCTAATAAAACAATAGGAAGTCGTTGGGTCCATTTGTTGTCTTCATGACACATGATTCCTGCTTTGAGTTGCCTATGGAATCGTTCAACCATTCCGTTGGCTTGCGGGTGGTATGCGGTTGTCATAAGGTGTGAGGCGCCAATCAAACGGGTTAATTCTTTGAATAACTGTGAAGTGAACTGTCTTCCTTGGTCGGTTGTTATTCTCGCGGGGACTCCGAAGCGGCTAATCCAGTTCATAAAAACTTTTGCGACTGCTTCTGCGGTGATTTCTTCCACTGGCCAGGCTTCGGGCCATCGCGTGAATCGATCCACGCACGTTACGCAGTACTTGAAACCTTCTGAGGATGACATCGGGCCAACTATGTCCATATGAATGTGCTGGAATCTAGCGCTCGGTGTTTCGAATTTGCCTATAGGTGAAGACACGTGTTTAGTTATTTTTGCTTTTTGACATGGTATGCATGTTCGAACCCATTGTGTGCAATCTTTCCGCATGGATGGCCACACAAACCTTTCTGAGATAAGTTTTATGGTGGCCCGTGTACCTGGGTGGGCTAATCCATGGATCCGTTGGAAAACCTTCTTGCGAAATGACGGTACAATATAAGGGCGGGCTCTCTGTGTAGAAATATCGCAGTAGATGTTGGCTTTACACGGTTCAAAGAAAATAGATTTTAGTTGTAGGTTTGTATCGGATTGCAATAAATGTTGTAGTTCTTCGTCATCGGTTTGTGCTGCGGCGAGAGCTGAATAATTGATCTCTTCGATTTCTTCGATTCTCGATAGAGCGTCTGCGACTACATTATTTATGCCCGAAATATGTTTTATGTCCGATGTGAATTGTGAAATGTAATCAAAGTAACGAAACTGCCTTGGGGATTTTTCTTTCTTTTGGTTAAAAACATAAGTAAGCGGTTTGTGATCTGTGAATATGGTGAAGTTTCTGCCTTCTACAGCGTAAATGAAGTACTTTATGGCTTCGTAAATAGCGAGAAGCTCGCGATCGTACGCGCTATACTTAACTTGTGTTTTTGTCAGGGGGCGAGAGAAAAATCCAAGAGGTTGCCAATCGTTGTTTGTCCTTTGTTGCAAAACGGCTCCTATCGCGTGGTCAGAAGCGTCCACAGTTATTGATAATGGAGCATTTATTGCTGGATGTACCAACAGCGTGGCGTTGGCTAGGCCTTCTTTTATTGCGACGAAAGCTTGTTTGGCCTCTTCGGTCCAATTGATAGGTTTGTTGCCTGTCATTTTTGGGCCTGTCAGTAGGCCGTTAAGGGGCTTTTGTCGTGTTGCAGCTGCTGGCAGGAATCGACGGTAGAAGTTAACCATCCCAAGGAAACGGCGTAATTGTTTTACGGTTGTCGGCTGAGGGAAGTTTTTTACGGCGTCGACCTTATGTTCGGGTGGGCGAGTGCCCTTCTCGTCTACCTGGTAGCCGAGAAATTTGACCTGAGAGGCTCCGAATACGCATTTGCTTGGGTTTATGACAATGCCATATTCCTTAAATCTTTTGAAAATAATCTCGAGGTGTTGCAGATGTTCGCTCGGGTTTGCGGAAGCTATTAAAAAATCGTCGAGATAGGCGAAGACGAAATCCAAACCTCGCGTAACTTCGTCTATGAATCTCTGAAAAGTTTGAGCTATCCCGCAAAGGCCGAAGGGTCCGTATAAATATTCAAATAAACCAAAAGGTGTAATTACGGCGGTTTTTGGAATATCCTCCGCAGCTATCGGTATCTGGTGGTAAGCGCGCACGAGGTCGATGGTTGAAAAGATTGTTTTCCCGTGTAGATTTTGTGAGAAATCTTCGATGCGTCGTATGGGATATCTATTCGGAATTGTTCGTTTATTCAACCCGCGGTAGTCGACGCAAGGGCGCCATTCTCCGTTCTTTTTCGTGACCATGTGCAACGGTGATGACCATGGGCTCTTAGAAGGTCGAATAATCCCTTGCTTGAGCAGCAGGTCAAATTCCGCTTTTGCTGCTTTATAGCGGTCCGGTGCGAGTCGTCGGACTTTGTAAGAGATAGGCGTTCCGGGGGTCGTTTCAATATGGTGCTCGATACTGTGTTTTGCAGCGCTAGGCGTGCCCGCGGGATGTGTAATTTCGCTGTATCGTGAAAGTAAGGCGTGATATTGCGTATCGCCGTGAATTGTCTTGATTGTGACAAATTTGTCCCGTACTATTGAGCCTTGCGTAGTTCGCGATGTTGTGCCATCGACTAAACATCTGTTTTTGATGTCGACGAGTAACCCAAAATGACCTAGGAAATCCGCGCCGATGATTGGTTTAGCGATATCCGCTACAATAAATCGCCATATTAACTCGCGACGTAGATCGAAGTCGACTCTCAGTGTAATTGTCCCATATGTGGGGATCCTTGTGCCGTTTGCCGCAAACATTTCGTAATTTGAGCGCGGCGGGTTCGTCGATTGGTACGTCCGAGGGTAAACGCTCACGTCCGCGCCAGTATCAATGAGGTATTGAATTCTTGACGCTTTTTCAGTGATAAAAAGGCGGCTTGTAGGGAACTCGTCATATGTTGCCGCGATTATTGACGAGGATTTGAGTTTCCCGGATTCGCGGTGCACGGAGAAATGCATTTTACAGCTTTATCCGCGAAGCGTGCGTGGTACCAACACATACCTTGCTTACCACGACTATGGCTACGTTGCCGTGATCTGCCTCGCGTGAAGTTTTTTCTGCGTGGTCGGGCTTCTCTTTCGGTTAATCTTGCTGTCAGCGTGGCTACTTGACGCGTTAAAGCTTCTACTTGCTGCGCCAAATTGTTGTCCGGGGCGGGTGTCCTGTCGATGCTGGCTACGTGTGCTCTCGGTGCGAGTTCCACTATTTGGTCGGCGAGTAGGCCGAGTTTCTCCAACGTCGTATCCGTGTGCGTAGCGAGGATTGCTCGTACATGCGTCGGCAACCGGTTGAGCCATATAGTTCGAACTATATTGTCCGGCACTGAATTTTCCAGTCCCCTTAGGTACCGCAAAAACTGTGAAGGTTTCCGGTCTCCCATTTCTTCTTGCTCCAGGAGTCGCTGAAGACGCGATTCGTTCGACTGCGAGAGGCGCGATATGAGCGTCTCTTTCAAAATTTTAAAGGGATTTTCAGCTGGAGGGTTGATAATTAGATCCTGTACCTCTGTTGCATACTTGGTTTCCAAGTTCGAGGCTGCGTACCAGAACTTCTTATCCTCACTTTTTATTCCCGCTATGAGAAACTGTCCTTCCAGTTGTGCAAACCACATAGCTGGCACCTCGGGTGTGAAGCTAGGTACGCGTATATTAATTTGGTTTACCTCTACACCGGAGGCAGTAGTTTGGATGGGGCTGGCGTCCGTCATTTCGTATGTATTAAAAAAAAGGTTCACACAGTTTGTATAACACCACTCGGATCGCGAAGTTCGTATGTTGCCGAACGGAGTGTCACTAAGAGTTACTAAGTTCTCGGTTATCACGCACTCGCGGTACTCTCGGATCACGTCGGGGTCACCAGTTTGTCGCAGGGGTTACTGCGACGGTTTGTATAAAATAATCCGAGAGTTTTTTTGGTTTTTAAATAACGAGAACTTTAATATAACTTGTAACAAAGGCGATGAGATACAGTGTGTAGAAGGTAAAGGTAAACGAGTGACGGATGATACAGAAATATGGACACGTTGAGAGTCGGAGGAAAACTTGCTAACTGACTTCTCTCGGTCGAGAGGTCCTCGTATTTATTGGTAGGGAAAGTCCTTGAAATTGGTAAGGGAAAGTCCTCGGGAAGGGCGAAGGCCTTTCCCGAAGATTTTCCGACCGGGGTGGTCCGGGACCTATGGTCCGAAGCTGTGTCCCAACGTTTTTATTGTTTTATTGCGGGGTGTACGCCTTGCGTCGGGAAAACCCGAAAAAGGCATGTGTACACCCCGTTTTTGAAGGACGTGTCTTTTTGTGTCTGGTCCGCCACAATGGCACTCGCCCACCCGAACATAAGGTCGACGCCGTAAAAAACTTCCCTCAGCCGACAACCGTAAAACAATTACGCCGTTTCCTTGGGATGGTTAACTTCTACCGTCGATTCCTGCCAGCAGCTGCTACACGACAAAAGCCCCTTAACGGCCTACTGACAGGCCCAAAAATGACAGGTAACAAACCTATCAATTGGACCGAAGAGGCCAAACAAGCTTTCGTCGCAATAAAAGAAGGCCTAGCCAACGCCACGCTGTTGGTACATCCAGCAATAAATGCTCCATTATCAATAACTGTGGACGCTTCTGACCACGCGATAGGAGCCGTTTTGCAACAAAGGACAAACAACGATTGGCAACCCCTTGGATTTTTCTCTCGCCCCCTGACAAAAACTCAAGCTAAGTATAGCGCGTACGATCGCGAGCTTCTCGCTATTTACGAAGCCATAAAGTACTTCATTTACGCTGTAGAAGGCAGAAACTTCACCATATTCACAGATCACAAACCGCTTACTTATGTTTTTAACCAAAAGAAAGAAAAATCCCCAAGGCAGTTCCGTTACTTTGATTACATTTCACAATTCACATCGGACATAAAACATATTTCGGGCATAAATAATGTAGTCGCAGACGCTCTATCGAGAATCGAAGAAATCGAAGAGATCAATTATTCAGCTCTCGCCGCAGCACAAACCGATGACGAAGAACTACAACATTTATTGCAATCCGATACAAACCTACAACTAAAATCTATTTTCTTTGAACCGTGTAAAGCCAACATCTACTGCGATATTTCTACACAGAGAGCCCGCCCTTATATCGTACCGTCATTCCGGAAGAAAGTTTTCCAACGGATCCATGGATTAGCCCACCCAGGTACACGGGCCACCATAAAACTTATCTCAGAAAGGTTTGTGTGGCCATCCATGCGGAAAGATTGCACACAATGGGTTAGAACATGCATACAATGCCAAAAATCAAAAATATCTAAGCACGTGTCTTCACCTATAGGCAAATTCGAAACACCAAGCGCTAGATTCCAACACATTCATATGGACATAGTTGGCCCGATGACATCCTCAGAAGGTTTCAAGTACTGCGTAACGTGCGTGGACCACCGCAGAAGCAGTCGCAAAAGTTTTTATGAACTGGATTAGCCGCTTCGGAGTCCCCGCGAGAATAACAACCGACCAAGGAAGACAGTTCACTTCACAGTTATTCAAAGAATTAACCCGTTTGATTGGCGCCTCACACCTTATGACAACTGCATACCACCCGCAAGCCAACGGAATGGTTGAACGATTCCATAGGCAACTCAAAGCAGGAATCATGTGTCATGAAGACAACAAATGGACCCAACGACTTCCTATTGTTTTATTAGGCATTAGATCAGCACCCAAAGAAGATCTACAGGCAAGCTCAACAGAGCTAGTATATGGAGAAAGTGTCCGTTTACCAGGAGAATTTTTCGAAAACCATAAAGTACAGGATACCAATGATTTCGTAAAACAACTACGCCAGCATATGAAGGAAATTAAACCAACAGCTCCGGTTAAACACGGAGAGAAAAAACCTTTTATTTTTAAAGACCTAGCAACGACGCAAGAAGTCTTCGTTCGCCATGACGCGGTAAGAAAACCCTTACAGCCACCATACGATGGACCATATACAGTAATCGACCGCGCAACAACATATTTTACACTTGATATCGCCGGAAAACATACAAAAATCTCCATCGACCGCCTTAAACCAGCATATTTATTAAAAGATGCCGCAAACAATAATACACCACACAACAAGACTAACCTGCAACCAGAAGTACAAGCACAAGACACTTCAAACTTACCAACGACAACACGTTCCGGTAGAAGAGTAAAATTTCCAGACTTCTTCGGAATGCCGTTAGCTCACGAACATACTTATTAATATACTCCGATATATCTTGCGTACGCATATTATAAATCATGAAAAGTGCTGTCCACTACTAATACCATTATCAATGTTATAAGCGACATATTCATACCGTAAAATGTATATATTTTAGATTACCACGTTGATCTCCCATAGGTATAATTTTCTTTTTTTTTCAACCAATTTTGTACCTTAGCGTTAATCACTGGAAGGGGGGTGAATGTGGCGGACCAGACATAAAAAGACACGTCCTTCAAAAGCGGGGTGTACACATGCCTGTTTCGGGTTTTCCCGACGCAAGGCGTACACCCCGCAATAAAACAATAAAAACGTTGGGACACAGCTTCAGACCATAGGTCCCGGATCACCCCGGTCGGAAAATCTTCGGGAAAGGCCTTCGCCCTTCCCGAGGACTTTCCCTTACCAAATTCAAGGACTTTCCCTACCAATAAATACGAGGACCTCTCGACCGAGAGAAGTCAGTTAGCAAGTTTTCCTCCGACTCTCAACGTGTCCATATTTCTGTATCATCCGTCACTCGTTTACCTTTACCTTCTACACACTGTACCTCATCGCCTTTGGTGCAAGTTATATTAAAGTTCTCGTTATATAAAAACCAAAAAAACTCTCGGATTATTTTATACAAACCGTCGCAGTAACCCCTGCGACAAAAAATCAATGCGATGTAGAAGGTTTGGCTTCAAATCCATACGAAACACATGATTTAGCTTCAAATCAATTCGAAGGACAAGGCTTAGATTCAAATCCATGCGAAACAAATGATTTAGCTTCAAATGAATGCGAAGTAGAAGGCTTAACTTCAAATCCATGCAAAACAAATGGTTTAGCTACAAATTCTTGTGATATACATTATTTAGCTACAACTGCATGCGAAACAAACGAGTTAGCTTCAAATCCATGCGATACACATGATTCAGCTTCAAATCAATGCGATGTAGAAGGTTTAGCTTCAAATCCATGCCATACTCAAGATTTAGCTTCCAATCAATGCGATGTAGAAGGTTTAGCTTCAAATCCATACGAAACATATGATTTAGCTTCAAATCAATTCGAAGGACAAGGCTTAGATTCAAATCCATGCGAAACAAATGATTTAGCTTGAAATGAATGCGAAGTAGAAGGCTTAGCTTCAAATCCATGCAAAACAAATGGTTTAGCTACAAATGCTTGTGATATACATTATTTAGCTACAACTGCATGCGAAACAAACGAGTTAGCTTCAAATCCATGCTATATACATGATTTAGCTTCAAATCAATGCGATGTAGAAGGTTTAGCTTCAAATCCATGCGATACACAAGATTTAGCTTCAAATCAATGCGATGCAGTAGGTTCAGATTCAAATCCATGCGACACATATGATTTAGCTTCAAATACTTGCGATATAAGTGATATAGCTTCAAAAGCTGTAGAAACAAACGTGGTAGCTTCAATTCCATGCGAGACACTTGATTTAGCTTCAAATCAATGCGATGTAGAAGGTTTAGCATCAAATTCCATGCGAATCAAATGGTTTAGATTCAAATACTTGTGATATACATGATTTAGATTCAACTGCATGCGACACAAACGAGTTAGCTTCAAATCCATGCGAAACACATGATTTAGCTTCAAATCAATGCGATGTAGAAAGTTTAGGTTTAAATCCATGCGAAACAAATGGTTTAGCTACAAATACTTGTGATGTACATTATTTAGCTACAACTGCATGCGAAACAAACGAGTTAGCTTCAAATCCATGCGAAACACACGATTTAGCTTCAAATCAATGCGATGTAGTAGGTTCAGCTTCAAATCCATGCGACACATATGATTTAGCTTCAAATACTTGCGATATAAGTGATATAGCTTCAAAAGCAGGAGGCACAAACGACGTAGCTTCAATTCCATGCGAAACAAATGATTTAGCTTCAAATCAATGCGAAGTAGAAGGCTTAGCTTCAAATCCATGCGGAACAAATGGTTTAGCTAGAAATGCTTGTGATATACATTATTTAGCTACAACTGCATGTGAAACAAACGAGTTAGCTTCAAATCCATGAGAAACACACGATTTAGCTTCAAATCAATGCGATGTAGAAGGTTTAGCTTCAAATCCAAGCGAAACACATGATTTAGCTTCAAATACTTGCGATATAAGTGATCTAGCTTCAAATACAGGCGAAACGCACGAGTTAGCTTCAAATCCATGCGAAACACATGATTCAGCTGCAAATCAATGCGATGTAGAAGGTTTAGCTTCACATCCATGCCAAACACATGATTTAGATTCAAATCCATGGGATGTGGACGGTACAGCTTCAAATCCATGCGACACATATGATTTAGCTTCAAATACTTGCGATATAAGTGATATAGCTTCAAAAGCAGGAGGAACAAACGAGGTAGCTTCAATTACATGCGAAACAAATGATTTAGATTCAAATCAATGCGAAGTAGAAGGCTTAGCTTCAAATCCATGCGAAACAAATGGTTTAGCTAGAAATGCTTGTGATATACATTATTTAGCTACAACTGCATGTGAAACAAACGAGTTAGCTTCAAATCCATGCGAAACACACGAGTTATCTTCAAATCAATGCGATGTAGAAGGTTTAGCTTCAAATCCAAGCGAAACACATGATTTAGCTTCAAATACTTGCGATATAAGTGATATAGCTTCAAATACAGGCGAAACAAACGAGTTAGCTTCAGATCCATGCGAAACATACGATTTTGCTTCAAACCAATGCGATGTAGAAGGTTTAGCTTCAAATCGAAACGAAACACATGATTTAGCTTCAAATACTTGCGATATAAGTGATCTAGCTTCAAATACAGGCGAAACGCACGAGTTAGCATCAAATCCATGCGAAACACATGATTCAGCTGCAAATCAACGCGATGTAGAAGGTTTAGCTTCAAATCCATGCCAAACACATGATTTAGATTTAAATCCATGGGATGTAGAAGGTTTAGCTTCAAATCCATGCGAAACACATTATTTAGCTGCTAATCAGTGCGAAGTAGAAGGCTCGGGTTCAAATCAATGCGATTCAAATAGTTCATTTTCAAATACTTGTGAAAGACATGATTTAGCTTCAACTGCATGCCAAACACATGATTTAGCTTCAAATCAATGCGATGTAGAAGGTTTAGCTTCAAGTCCATGCCAAACACGTGATTTAGCTGCAAATCAGTGCGAAGTAGAAGGCTCGGGTTCAAATCAATGCGATTCAAATGGTTCATTTTCAAACACTTGTGAAAGACATGATTTAGCTTCAACTGCATGCGAAACACATGATTTAGCTTCAAATCCATGGGTTGTAGAAGGTTTAGTTTCAAATCCGTGCGAAACACATTATTTAGCTGCAAATCAGTGCGAAGAAGAAGGTTAAGGTTCAAATCCATGCGATTCAAATGGTTCATCTTCAAATACTTGTGAAAGACATGATTTAGTTTTAACTGCATGCGAAACAAACAAGTTTGCTTCAAATCCATGCGATACACAAGATTTAGCTTCAAATCAATGCAATGTAGTAGGTTCAGCTTCAAATCTATGCGATATAAGTGACATAGCTTCAAAAGCTGGAGGAACAAATGAGGAAGCTTCAATTCCATGCGAAACAAATGATTTACACTTCAATCAATGCGAAGTAGAAGGCTTAGCTTCAGATCCATGCGGAACAAATGGATTAGCTACACATACTTGTGATATACATTATTTAGCTACAACTACATGCGAAACAAACGAGTTAGCTTCAAATCCATGCGATACACATGATTTAGCTTCAAATCAATGCGATGTAGAAGGTTTAGCTTCAAATCCATGCGATACACAAGATTTAGCTTCAAATCAATGCGATGTAGAAGGTTCAGCTTCAAATCCATGCGACACATATGATTTAGCTTCAAATACTTGCGATATAAGTAATATAGCTTCAAAAGCTTTAGGAACAAACGAGGTAGCTTCAATTCCATGCGAGAAACATGAATTAGCTGCAAATCAATGCGATGTAGAAGGTTTAGCTTCAAATCCATACGAAACACATGATTTAGCTTCAAATCGATGCGATGTAGAAGGTTCAGCTTCAAATACATGCGAAACAAATGGTTTAGCTACAAATACCTGTGATATAGATTATTTAGCTACAACTGCATGCGAAACTAACGAGTTAGCTTCAAATCCACGCGAAACACACGATTTATCTTCAAATCAATGCGATGTAGAAGGTTTAGCTTCAAATCCATGCGATACACAAGATTTAGCTTCAAATCAATGCGATGTAGAAGGTTTAGCTTCAAATCCATGCAAAACACGTGATTTATCTTCCAATTAATGCGAAGTAGAAGGCTTAGCTTCAAATCCATGGGAATCAAATGGTTTAGCTTGAAATACTTGTGATATACGTTATTTAGATTTAACTGCATGCGCAACGAACGAGTTAGCTTCAAATCCATGCCAAACACATGATTTAGCTGCAAATCAAAGCGATGTAGAAGGTTTGGCTTCAAATCCATGCGATTCACAAGATTTAGCTTCAAATCAATGCGATGTAGAAGGTTCAGCTTCAAATCCATGCGACACATATGATTTAGCTCCAAATACTTGCGATATAAGTGATATAGCTTCAAAAGCTGGAGGAACAAACGAGGTGGCTTCAATTCCATGCGGAACAAATGATTTAGCTTCAAATCAATGCGAAGTAGAAGGCGTAGCTTCAAATCAATGCGAAACAAATGGATTAGCTACAAATACTTGTGATATACATTATTTAGCTACAACTGCATGCGAAACTAACGAGTTATCTTCAAATCAATGCGATGTAGAAGGTTTAGCTTCAAATCCAAGCGAAACACATGATTTAGCTTCAAATACTTGCGATATAAGTGATATAGCTTCAAATACAGGCGAAACAAACGAGTTAGCTTCAGATCCATGCGAAACATACGATTTAGCTTCAAACCAATGCGATGTAGAAGGTTTAGCTTCAAATCGAAACGAAACACATGATTTAGCTTCAAATACTTGCGATATAAGTGATCTAGCTTCAAATACAGGCGAAACGCACGAGTTAGCATCAAATCCATGCGAAACACATGATTCAGCTGCAAATCAACGCGATGTAGAAGGTTTAGCTTCAAATCCATGCCAAACACATGATTTAGATTTAAATCCATGGGATGTAGAAGGTTTAGCTTCAAATCCATGCGAAACACATTATTTAGCTGCTAATCAGTGCGAAGTAGAAGGCTCGGGTTCAAATCAATGCGATTCAAATAGTTCATTTTCAAATACTTGTGAAAGACATGATTTAGCTTCAACTGCATGCCAAACACATGATTTAGCTTCAAATCAATGCGATGTAGAAGGTTTAGCTTCAAGTCCATGCCAAACACGTGATTTAGCTGCAAATCAGTGCGAAGTAGAAGGCTCGGGTTCAAATCAATGCGATTCAAATGGTTCATTTTCAAACACTTGTGAAAGACATGATTTAGCTTCAACTGCATGCGAAACACATGATTTAGCTTCAAATCCATGGGTTGTAGAAGGTTTAGTTTCAAATCCGTGCGAAACACATTATTTAGCTGCAAATCAGTGCGAAGAAGAAGGTTAAGGTTCAAATCCATGCGATTCAAATGGTTCATCTTCAAATACTTGTGAAAGACATGATTTAGTTTTAACTGCATGCGAAACAAACAAGTTTGCTTCAAATCCATGCGATGCACAAGATTTAGCTTCAAATCAATGCAATGTAGTAGGTTCAGCTTCAAATCTATGCGATATAAGTGACATAGCTTCAAAAGCTGGAGGAACAAATGAGGAAGCTTCAATTCCATGCGAAACAAATGATTTACACTTCAATCAATGCGAAGTAGAAGGCTTAGCTTCAGATCCATGCGGAACAAATGGATTAGCTACACATACTTGTGATATACATTATTTAGCTACAACTACATGCGAAACAAACGAGTTAGCTTCAAATCCATGCGATACACATGATTTAGCATCAAATCAATGCGATGTAGAAGGTTTAGCTTCAAATCCATGCGATACACAAGATTTACCTTCAAATCAATGCGATGTAGTAGGTTCAGCTTCAAATCCATGCGACACATATGATTTAGCTTCAAATACTTGCGATATAAGTAATATAGCTTCAAAAGCTTTAGGAACAAACGAGGTAGCTTCAATTCCATGCGAGAAACATGAATTAGCTGCAAATCAATGCGATGTAGAAGGTTTAGCTTCAAATCCATACGAAACACATGATTTAGCTTCAAATCGATGCGATGCAGAAGGTTCAGCTTCAAATACATGCGAAACAAATGGTTTAGCTACAAATACTTGTGATATAGATTATTTAGCTACAACTGCATGCGAAACTAACGAGTTAGCTTCAAATCCACGCGAAACACACGATTTATCTTCAAATCAATGCGATGTAGAAGGTTTAGCTTCAAATCCATGCGATACACAAGATTTAGCTTCAAATCAATGCGATGTAGAAGGTTTAGCTTCAAATCCATGCAAAACACGTGATTTATCTTCCAATTAATGCGAAGTAGAAGGCTTAGCTTCAAATCCATGGGAATCAAATGGTTTAGCTTGAAATACTTGTGATATACGTTATTTAGATTTGACTGCATGCGCAACGAACGAGTTAGCTTCAAATCCATGCCAAACACATGATTTAGCTGCAAATCAAAGCGATGTAGAAGGTTTGGCTTCAAATCCATGCGATTCACAAGATTTAGCTTCAAATCAATGCGATGTAGAAGGTTCAGCTTCAAATCCATGCGACACATATGATTTAGCTTCAAATACTTGCGATATAAGTGATATAGCTTCAAAAGCTGGAGGAACAAACGAGGTGGCTTCAAATCCATACGAAACACATGATTTAGCTACAAATCAATTCGAAGGACAAGGCTTAGATTCAAATCCATGCGAAACAAATTGTTCAGCTACAATACTTGTGATGTACATTATTTAGCTACAACTGCATGCGAAACTAACGAGTTAGCTTCAAATCAATGCGAAGTAGAAGGCGTAGCTTCAAATCAATGCGAAACAAATGGATTAGCTACAAATACTTGTGATATACATTATTTAGCTACAACTGCATGCGAAACTAACGAGTTATCTTCAAATCAATGCGATGTAGAAGGTTTAGCTTCAAATCCAAGCGAAACACATGATTTAGCTTCAAATACTTGCGATATAAGTGATATAGCTTCAAATACAGGCGAAACAAACGAGTTAGCTTCAGATCCATGCGAAACATACGATTTAGCTTCAAACCAATGCGATGTAGAAGGTTTAGCTTCAAATCGAAACGAAACACATGATTTAGCTTCAAATACTTGCGATATAAGTGATCTAGCTTCTAATACAGGCGAAACGCACGAGTTAGCATCAAATCCATGCGAAACACATGATTCAGCTGCAAATCAACGCGATGTAGAAGGTTTAGCTTCAAATCCATGCCAAACACATGATTTAGATTTAAATCCATGGGATGTAGAAGGTTTAGCTTCAAATCCATGCGAAACACATTATTTAGCTGCTAATCAGTGCGAAGTAGAAGGCTCGGGTTCAAATCAATGCGATTCAAATAGTTCATTTTCAAATACTTGTGAAAGACATGATTTAGCTTCAACTGCATGCCAAACACATGATTTAGCTTCAAATCAATGCGATGTAGAAGGTTTAGCTTCAAGTCCATGCCAAACACGTGATTTAGCTGCAAATCAGTGCGAAGTAGAAGGCTCGGGTTCAAATCAATGCGATTCAAATGGTTCATTTTCAAACACTTGTGAAAGACATGATTTAGCTTCAACTGCATGCGAAACACATGATTTAGCTTCAAATCCATGGGTTGTAGAAGGTTTAGTTTCAAATCCGTGCGAAACACATTATTTAGCTGCAAATCAGTGCGAAGAAGAAGGTTAAGGTTCAAATCCATGCGATTCAAATGGTTCATCTTCAAATACTTGTGAAAGACATGATTTAGTTTTAACTGCATGCGAAACAAACAAGTTTGCTTCAAATCCATGCGATACACAAGATTTAGCTTCAAATCAATGCAATGTAGTAGGTTCAGCTTCAAATCTATGCGATATAAGTGACATAGCTTCAAAAGCTGGAGGAACAAATGAGGAAGCTTCAATTCCATGCGAAACAAATGATTTACACTTCAATCAATGCGAAGTAGAAGGCTTAGCTTCAGATCCATGCGGAACAAATGGATTAGCTACACATACTTGTGATATACATTATTTAGCTACAACTACATGCGAAACAAACGAGTTAGCTTCAAATCCATGCGATACACATGATTTAGCATCAAATCAATGCGATGTAGAAGGTTTAGCTTCAAATCCATGCGATACACAAGATTTACCTTCAAATCAATGCGATGTAGTAGGTTCAGCTTCAAATCCATGCGACACATATGATTTAGCTTCAAATACTTGCGATATAAGTGATATAGCTTCAAAAGCTGGAGGAACAAACGAGGTGGCTTCAATTCCATGCGGAACAAATGATTTAGCTTCAAATCAATGCGAAGTAGAAGGCGTAGCTTCAAATCAATGCGAAACAAATGGATTAGCTACAAATACTTGTGATATACATTATTTAGCTACAACTGCATGCGAAACTAACGAGTTATCTTCAAATCAATGCGATGTAGAAGGTTTAGCTTCAAATCCAAGCGAAACACATGATTTAGCTTCAAATACTTGCGATATAAGTGATATAGCTTCAAATACAGGCGAAACAAACGAGTTAGCTTCAGATCCATGCGAAACATACGATTTAGCTTCAAACCAATGCGATGTAGAAGGTTTAGCTTCAAATCGAAACGAAACACATGATTTAGCTTCAAATACTTGCGATATAAGTGATCTAGCTTCTAATACAGGCGAAACGCACGAGTTAGCATCAAATCCATGCGAAACACATGATTCAGCTGCAAATCAACGCGATGTAGAAGGTTTAGCTTCAAATCCATGCCAAACCCATGATTTAGATTTAAATCCATGAGATGTAGAAGGTTTAGCTTCAAATCCATGCGAAACACATTATTTAGCTGCTAATCAGTGCGAAGTAGAAGGCTCGGGTTCAAATCAATGCGATTCAAATAGTTCATTTTCAAATACTTGTGAAAGACATGATTTAGCTTCAACTGCATGCCAAACACATGATTTAGCTTCAAATCAATGCGATGTAGAAGGTTTAGCTTCAAGTCCATGCCAAACACGTGATTTAGCTGCAAATCAGTGCGAAGTAGAAGGCTCGGGTTCAAATCAATGCGATTCAAATGATTCATTTTCAAACACTTGTGAAAGACATGATTTAGCTTCAACTGCATGCGAAACACATGATTTAGCTTCAAATCCATGGGTTGTAGAAGGTTTAGTTTCAAATCCGTGCGAAACACATTATTTAGCTGCAAATCAGTGCGAAGAAGAAGGTTAAGGTTCAAATCCATGCGATTCAAATGGTTCATCGTCAAATACTTGTGGAAGACATGATTTAGTTTTAACTGCATGCGAAACAAACAAGTTTGCTTCAAATCCATGCGATACACAAGATTTAGCTTCAAATCAATGCAATGTAGTAGGTTCAGCTTCAAATCTATGCGATATAAGTGACATAGCTTCAAAAGCAGGAGGAACAAATGAGGAAGCTTCAATTCCATGCGAAACAAATGACTTACACTTCAATCAATGCGAAGTAGAAGGCTTAGCTTCAGATCCATGCGGAACAAATGGATTAGCTACACATACTTGTGATATACATTATTTAGCTACAACTACATGCGAAACAAACGAGTTAGCTTCAAATCCATGCGATACACATGATTTAGCTTCAAATCAATGCGATGTAGAAGGTTTAGCTTCAAATCCATGCGATACACAAGATTTACCTTCAAATCAATGCGATGTAGTAGGTTCAGCTTCAAATCCATGCGACACATATGATATGGCTTCAAGTACTTGCGATATAAGTAATATAGCTTCAAAAGCTGTAGGAACAAACGAGGTAGCTTCAATGCTATGCGAGAAACATGAATTAGCTGCAAATCAATGCGATGTAGAAGGTTTAGCTTCAAATCCATACGAAACACATGATTTAGCTTCAAATCGATTCGATGTAGAAGGTTCAGCTTCAAATCTATGCGACACATATGATTTAGCTTCAAATACTTGCGATATAAGAGATATAGCTTCAAAAGCTGGAGGAACAAACGAGGTGGCTTCAAGTTCATGCGAAACAAATGATTTAGCTTCAAATCAATGCGAAGTAGAAGGCGTAGCTTCAAATACATGCGAAACAAATGGTTTAGCTACAAATACTTGTGATATAGATTATTTAGCTAGAACTGCATGCGAAACTAACGAGTTAGCTTTAAATCCACGCGAAACACACGATTTATCTTCAAATCAATGCGATGTAGAAGGTTTAGCTTCAAATCCAAGCGAAACACATGATTTAGCTTCAAATACTTGCGATATAAGTGATCTAGCTTCAAATACAGGCGAAACGCACGAGTTAGCTTCAAATCCATGCGAAACACATGATTCAGCTGCAAATCAATGCGATGTAGAAGGTTTAGCTTCACATCCATGCCAAACACATGATTTAGATTCAAATCCATGGGATGTGGACGGTTCAGCTTCAAATCCATGCGACACATATGATTTAGCTTCAAATACTTGCGATATAAGTGATATAGCTTCAAAAGCAGGAGGAACAAACGAGGTAGCTTCAATTACATGCGAAACAAATGATTTAGCTTCAAATCAATGCGAAGTAGAAGGCTTAGCTTCAAATCCATGCGAAACAAATGGTTTACCTAGAAATGCTTGTGATATACATTACTTAGCTACAACTGCATGTGAAACAAACGAGTTAGCTTCAAATCCATGCGAAACACACGAGTTATCTTCAAATCAATGCGATGTAGAAGGTTTAGCTTCAAATCGAAACGAAACACATGATTTAGCTTCAAATACTTGCGATATAAGTGATCTAGCTTCAAATACAGGCGAAACGCACGAGTTAGCATCAAATCCATGCGAAACACATGATTTAACTTCTAATCAATGCGATGTAGAAGGTTTAGCTTCAAAACAATAAGAGGAAGAAGGTTTAGCTTCACATCAAGAGAATGTAGAAGGTTTAGCTTCAAATCAATGTGATGTAGAAGGTTTAGCTTCAAATCCATACGAAACACATGATTTAGCTTCAAAACAATTCGAAGGACAAGGCTTAGATTCAAATCCATGCGAAACAAATGATTTAGCTACAAATCAATGCGATGTAGAAGGTTTAGCTTCAAATCCATGCGATACACAAGATTTAGCTTCAAATCAATGCGATGTAGTAGGTTCAGCTTCAAATCCATGCGACACATATGATTTAGCTTCAAATACTAGCGATATAAGTGATGTAGATTCAACTGCAGGCGAAACGAACGAGTTAGCTTCAAATCCATGCGAAACACATGATTTAGCTGCAAATCAATGTGATGTAGAAGGTTTAGCTTCTAATCCACGCGAAACAAATGATTTAGCTTCAAACACTTGGGGTATAAGTGATATAGCTTCAAATGCAGACTAATCAAACGAGTTAGCTTCAAAATCCACGCGATACACATGATTTATCTTCAAATCAATGCGATGCAGTAGGTTCAGCTTCAAATCCATGCGACACATATGATTTAGCTGCAAATCAATGTGATGTAGAAGGTTTAGCTTCAAATCCATACGAAACACATGATTTAGCTTCAAAACAATTCGAAGGACAAGGCTTAGATTCAAATCCATGCGAAACAAATGATTTAGCTACAAATCAATGCGATGTAGAAGGTTTAGCTTCAAATCCATGCGATACACAAGATTTAG
The DNA here is from genome assembly GCF_051020955.1 of Megalopta genalis. NCBI lineage: Eukaryota > Metazoa > Arthropoda > Insecta > Hymenoptera > Halictidae > Megalopta > Megalopta genalis. The sequence continues at coordinate 99,422 of NW_027476748.1, forward strand.
CTTCAAATCAATGCGATGTAGTAGGTTCAGCTTCAAATCCATGCGACACATATGATTTAGCTTCAAATACTAGCGATATAAGTGATGTAGATTCAACTGCAGGCGAAACGAACGAGTTAGCTTCAAATCCATGCGAAACACATGATTTAGCTGCAAATCAATGTGATGTAGAAGGTTTAGCTTCTAATCCACGCGAAACAAATGATTTAGCTTCAAACACTTGGGGTATAAGTGATATAGCTTCAAATGCAGACTAATCAAACGAGTTAGCTTCAAAATCCACGCGATACACATGATTTATCTTCAAATCAATGCGATGCAGTAGGTTCAGCTTCAAATCCATGCGACACATATGATTTAGCTGCAAATCAATGTGATGTAGAAGGTTTAGCTTCAAATCCATGCAAAACACGTGATTTATCTTCCAATTAATGCGAAGTAGCAGGCTTAGCTTCAAATCCATGCGAATCAAATGGTTTAGCTTCAAATACTTGTGATATACGTTATTTAGATTTAACTGCATGCGCAACGAACGAGTTAGCTTCAAATCCATGCGAAACAAATGGTTTAGCTACAAATGCTTGTGATATACATTATTTAGCTACAACTGCATGCAAAACAAACGAGTTACCATCAAATCCATGCTATATACATGATTTAGCTTCAAATCAATGCGATGTAGAAGGTTTAGCTTGAAATCCATGCGATACACAAGATTTAGCTTCAAATCAATGCGATGTAGTAGGTTCAGCTTCAAATCCAAGCGACACATATGATTTAGCTTCAAATACTTGCGATATAAGTGATATAGCATCAGAAGCTGTAGGAACAAACGTGTTAGCTTCAATTCCATGCGAGACACACGATTTAGCTTCAAATCAATGCGATGTAGAAGGTTTAACTTCAAATCCATGCAAAACACGTGATTTATCTTCCAATTAATGCCAAGTAGAAGGCTTAGCTTCAAATCCATGCGAATCAAATGGTTTAGCTTCAAATACTTGTGATATACGTTATTTAGATTTAACTGCATGCGCAAAGAACGAGTTAGCTCCAAATCCATGCGAAACACATGATTTAGCTTCAAATCAATGCGATGTAGAAGGTTTCGCTTCAAATCCACGCGAAACAAATGATTTAGCTTCAAACACTTGGGGTATAAGTGATATAGCTTCAAATGCAGACTAATGAAACGAGTTAGCTTCAAAATCCACGCGATATACATGATTTAGCTTCAAATACTTGCGATATAAGTGATGTAGGTTCAACTGCAGGCGAAACGAACGAGTTAGCTTCAAATCCATACGAAACGCATGATTTAGCTGCAAATCAATGTGATGTAGAAGGTTTAGCTTCAAATCCATACGAAACACATGACTTAGCTTCAAATCAATTCGATGTAGAAGGTTCAGCTTCAAATCCATGCGATATAAGTGATATAGCTTCAAAAGCAGGAGGAACAAACGCGGTAGCTTCAATTCCATGCGAAACAATTGATTTAGCTTCAAATCAATGCGAAGTAGATGGCGTTGCTTGAAATCCATGCGAAACAAATGTTTTAGCTACAAATACTTGCGATATACATTATTTATCTACAACTGCATGCGAAACTAACTAGTTAGCTTCAAATCCATGCGAATCACACGATTTATCTTCAAATCAATGCGATGTAGAAGGTTTAGCTTCAAATCAATAAGAGGTAGAAGGTTTAGCTTCAAATCAATAGAATATAGTAGGTTTAGCTTCAAATCAATGCGATGTAGAAGGATTAGCTTCAAATCCATGCGAAACACATTATTTAGCTGCAAATCAATTCGAAGTACAATGCTTAGATTCAAATCCATGCGAAACAAATAGTTTAACTACAAATACTTGTGATAAACATTATTTAGCTACAACTGCATGCGAAACAAACGAGTTAACTCCAAATCCATGCGATACACATGATTTAGCTTCAAATCAATGCAATGTAGTAGGTTCAGCTTCAAATCCATGCGACACATATAATTTAGCTTCAAATACTTCCGATATAAGTGATATAGCTTCAAAAGCTGTAGGAACAAACGAGGTAGCTTCAATTCCATGCGAGACACATGATTTAGTTTCAAATCAATGCGATGTAGAAGGTTCAGCTACAAATCCATACGAAACACATGATTTAGCTTCAAATCAATTCGAAGTACAATGCTTAGATTCAAATCCATGCGAAACAAATGATTTAGCTTCAAATGAATGCGAAGTAGAAGGCTTAGCTTCAAATCCATGCAAAACAAATGGTTTAGCTACAAAAACTTGTGATATACATTATTTAGCTACAAATGCATGCGAAACGAACGAGTTAGCTTCAAATCCATGCGATACACATGATTTAGCTTCAAATCAATGCGATGTGAACGGTTTAGCTTCAAATCCATGCGATACACAAGATTTAGCTTCAAATCAATGTGATGTAGAAGGTTTCGCTTCAAATCCACGCGAAACAAATGATTTAGCTTCAAACACTTGGGGTATAAGTGATATAGCTTCAAATGCAGACTAATGAAACGAGTTAGCTTCAAAATCCACGCGATATACATGATTTAGCTTCAAATACTTGCGATATAAGTGATGTATGTTCAACTGCAGGCGAAACGATCGAGTTAGCTTCAAATCCATACGAAACGCATGATTTAGCTTCAAATCAATGCGATGTAGAAGGTTTAGCTTCAAATCAATAAGAGGTAGAAGGTTTAGCTTCAAATCAACAGAATATAGTAGGTTTAGCTTCAAATCAATGCGATGTAGAAGGTTTAGCTTCAAATCCATGCATTACACAAGATTTAGCTTCAAATCAATGCGATGTAGAAGGTTCAGCTTCAAATCCATGCGACACATATGATTTAGCTTCAAATACTTGCGATATAAGTGATATAGCTTCAGAAGCTGTAGGAACAAACGTGGTAGCTTCAATTCCATGCGAGACACATGATTTAGCTTCAAATCAATTCGAAGTACAATGCTTAGATTCAAAACCATGCGAAACAAATGATTTAGCTTCAAATGAATGCGAAGTAGAAGAATTAGCTTCAAATCCATGCAAAACAAATGGTTTAGCTACAAATACTTGTGATATACATTATTTAGCTACAACTGCATGCGAAACGAACGAGTTAGCTTGAAATCCACGCGATACACATGATTTAGCTTCAAATCAATGCGATGTGGAAGGTTTAGCTTCAAATCCATGCGATACACAAGATTTAGCTTCAAATCAATGCGATGTAGAAGGTTCAGCTTCAAATCCATACGAAACACATGATTTAGCTTCAAATCAATTCGAAGTACAATGCTTAGATTCAAATCCATGCGAAAGAAATGATTTAGCTTCAAATGAATGCGAAGTAGAAGGCTTAGCTTCAAATCCATGCAAAACAAATGGTTTAGCTACAAATGCTTGTGATATACATTATTTAGCTACAACTGCATGCGAAACAAACGAGTTACCTTCAAATCCATGCTATATACATGATTTAGCTTCTAATTAATACGATGTAGAAGGTTTAGCTTGAAATCCATGCGATACACAAGATTTAGCTTCAAATCAATGCGATGTAGTAGGTTCAGCTTCAAATCCATCCGACACATATGATTTAGATTCAAATACTTGCGATATAAGTGATATAGCTTCAGAAGCTGTAGGAACAAACGTGGTAGCTTCAATTCCATGCGAGACACATGATTTAGCTTCAAATCAATGCGATGTAGAAGGTTTAGCTTCAAGTCCAAGCGTAACACATGATATAGCTTCAAATACTGCGATATAAGTGATATAGCTTCGAATACAGGCGAAACGAACAAGTTAGCTTCAAATCCATACGAAACACATGATTCAGCTGCAAATCAATGCGATGTAGAAGGTTTAGCTTCAAATCCATGCGAAACACATTATTCAGCTGCAAATCAGTGCGAAGTAGAAGGCTCGGGTTCAAATCAATGTGATTCAAATGGTTCATCTTCAAATACTTGTGAATGACAAGATTGAGCTTCAACTGCATGCAAAACACATGATTTAGCTTCAAATCAATGCGATGTAGAAGGTTTAGCTTCAAATCCATGCGAAACAAATGATTTAGCATCAGATACTTCTGATATAACTGATATAGCTTCAAATGCAGGGGAAACAAACAAGTTAGCATCAAATCCATGCAAAACACGTGATTTAGCTGCAAATCAATGCGTTGTAGAAGGATTAGCTTCAAATCCATGCGAAACACATTATTTAGCTGCAAATCAGTGCGAAGTAGAAGGCTCGGGTTCAAATCAATGCAATTCAAATGTTTCATCTTCAAATACATGTGAAAGACATGATTTAGCTTCAACTGCATGCGAAACACATGATTTAGCTTCAAATCAATGCGAAACACATGATTTAGCTTCAAATCAATGCGATGTAGAAGGTTTAGCTTCAAATCCATGCAAAACACGTGATTTATCTTCCAATTAATGCGAAGTAGAAGGCTTAGCTTCAAATCCATGCGAATCAAATGGTTTAGCTACAAATACTTGTGATATTCATTATTTAGCTACAACTGCATGCGAAACTAACGAGTTAGCTTCAAATCCATGCGAAACACATGATTTATCTTCAAATCAATGCGATGTAGAAGGTTTAGCTTCAATTCAATAAGAGGTAGAAGGTTTAGCTTCAAATCAATAGAATATAGAAAGTTTAGCTTCAAATTGTGGCGGACCAGACATAAAAAGACACGTCCTTCAAAAGCGGGGTGTACACATGCCTTTTTCGGGTTTTCTCGACGCAAGGCGTACACCCCGCAATAAAACAATAAAAACGTTGGGACACAGCTTCGGACCATAGGTCCCGGATCACCCCGGTCGGAAAATCTTCGGGAAAGGCCTTCGCCCTTCCCGAGGACTTTCCCTTAACAATTTCAAGGGCTTTCCCTACCAATAAATACGAGGACCTCTCGACCGAGAGAAGTCAGTTAGCAAGTTTTCCTCCGACTCTCAACGTGTCCATATTTCTGTATCATCCGTCACTCGTTTACCTTTACCTTCTACACACTGTACCTCATCGCCTTTGTTACAAGTTATATTAAAGTTCTCGTTATATAAAAACCAAAAAAACTCTCGGATTATTTTATACAAACCGTCGCAGTAACCCCTGCGACAAACTGGTGACCCCGACGTGATCCGAGAGTACCGCGAGTGCGTGATAACCGAGAACTTAGTAACTCTTAGTGACATCTCGTTCGGCAACATACGAACTTCGCGATCCGAGTGGTGTTATACAAACAGTGTGAACTTTATTTTTTTTAATTCATACGAAATGACGGACGCCAGCCCCATCCAAACTACCGCCACCGGTGTAGAGGTAAATTAAATTAATATACGCGTACCTAACTTTACCCCCGAGGTACCAGCTATGTGGTTTGCACAACTGGAAGGACAGTTTCTCATAGCGGGAATAAAATGCGAGAATAAAAAGTTCTGGTACACAGCCTCGAACTTGGAAACCAAGTATGCAACCGAGGTACAGGATCTAATTATCAACCCGCCAGCTGAAAATCCCTTCAAAATTTTGAAAGAGACGCTCATATCGCGCCTCTCGCAGTCGAACGAATCGCGTCTTCAGCGACTCCTGGAGCGAGAAGAAATGGGGGACCGGAAACCTTCACAGTTTTTGCGGTACCTAAGGGGGCTGGAAAATTCAGTGCCGGACAATATAGTTCGAACTATATGTCTCAACCGGTTGCCGACGCATGTACGAGCAATCCTCGCTACGCACACGGATACGACGTTGGAGAAACTCGGCCTACTCGCCGACCAAATAGTGATACTCACACCGAGAGCACACGTAGCCAGCATCGACAGGACACCCGCCCCGGACAACAATTTGGCGCAGCAAGTAGAAGCTTTAACGCGTCAAGTAGCCACGCTGACAGCAATATTAAACGAAAGAGTAGCCCGACCACGCACTAAAAACTTCACGCGAGGCAGATCACGGCAACGTAGCCATAGTCGTGGTAAGCAAGGTATGTGTTGGTACCACGCACGCTTCGCGGATAAAGCCATAAAATGCATTTCTCCGTGCACCGCGAATCCGGGAAACTCAAATCCTCGTCAATAATCGCGGCAACATATGACGAGTTCCCTACAAGCCGCCTTTTTATCACTGAAAAAGCGTCAAGGACTCAATACCTTATTGATACTGGCGCGGACGTGAGCGTTTACCCTCGGACGTACTTATCGACGAACCCGCCGCGCTCAAATTACGAAATGTTTGCGGCAAACGGTACAAGGATCCCCACATACGGGACAATTACGCTGAGAGTCGACTTCGATCTACGTCGCGAGTTAATATGGCGATTTATTGTAGCGGATATCGCTAAACCAATCATCGGCGCGGATTTCCTAGGTCATTTTGGGTTACTCGTCGACATCAAAAACAGATGTTTAGTCGATGGCACAACATCGCGAACTACGCAAGGCTCAATAGTACGGGACAAATTTGTCACAATCAAGACAATTCACGGCGATACGCAATATCACGCCTTACTTTCACGATACAGTGAAATAACACATCCCGCGGGTACGCCTAGCGCTGCAAAACACAGTATCGAGCACCATATTGAAACGACCCCCGGAACGCCTATCTCTCACAAAGTCTGACAACTCGCTCCGGACCGCTATAAAGCAGCAAAAGCGGAATTTGACCTGCTGCTCAAGCAAGGGTTTATTCGACCTTCTAAGAGCCCATGGTCATCACCGTTGCACATGGTCACGAAAAAAAACGGAGAATGGCGCCCTTGCGTAGACTACCGCGGGTTGAATAAACGAACAATTCCGAATAGATATCCCATACGACGCATCGAAGATTTCTCACAAAATCTACACGGGAAAACAATCTTCTCAACCATCGACCTCGTGCGCGCTTACCACCAGATACCGATAGCTGCGGAGGATATTCCAAAAACCGCCGTAATTACACCTTTTGGTTTATTTGAATATTTATACGGACCCTTCGGCCTTTGCGAGATAGCTCAAACTTTTCAGAGATTCATAGACGAAGTTACGCGAGATTTGGATTTCGTCTTCGCCTATCTCGACGATTTTTTAATAGCTTCCGCAAACCCGAGCGAACATCTGCAACACCTCGAGATTATTTTCAAAAGATTTAAGGAATATGGCATTGTCATAAACTCAAGAAAATGCGTATTCGGAGCCTCTCAGGTCAAATTTCTCGGCTACCAGGTAGACGAGAAGGGAACTCGCCCACCCGAACATAAGGTCGACGCCGTAAAAAACTTCCCTCAGCCGACAACCGTAAAACAATTACGCCGTTTCCTTGGGATGGTTAACTTCTACCGTCGATTCCTGCCAGCAGCTGCGACACGACAAAAGCCCCTTAACGGCCTACTGACAGGCCCAAAAATGACAGGTAACAAACATATCAATTGGACCGAAGAGGCCAAACAAGCTTTCGTCGCAATAAAAGAAGGCCTAGCCAACGCCACGCTGTTGGTACATCCAGCAATAAATGCTCCATTATCAATAACTGTGGACGCTTCTGACCACGCGATAGGAGCCGTTTTGCAACAAAGGACAAACAACGATTGGCAACCCCTTGGATTTTTCTCTCGCCCCCTGACAAAAACTCAAGCTAAGTATAGCGCGTACGATCGCGAGCTTCTCGCTATTTACATAAAATACTTCATTTACGCTGTAGAAGGCAGAAACTTCACCATATTCACAGATCACAAACCGCTTACTTATGTTTTTAACCAAAAGAAAGAAAAATCCCCAAGGCAGTTCCGTTACTTTGATTACATTTCACAATTCACATCGGACATAAAACATATTTCGGGCATAAATAATGTAGTCGCAGACGCTCTATCCAGAATCGAAGAAATCGAAGAGATTTCTTGCAGCTCTCGCCGCAGCAGAAACCGATGACGAAGAACTACAACATTTATTGCAATCCGATACAAACCTACAACTAAAATCTATTTTCTTTGAACCGTGTAAAGCCAACATCTACTGCGATATTTCTACACAGAGAGCCCGCCCTTATATCGTACCGTCATTCCGCAAGAAGGTTTTCCAACGGATCCATGGATTAGCCCACCCAGGTACACGGGCCACCATAAAACTTATCCAAGAAAGGTTTGTGTGGCCATCCATGCGGAAAGATTGCACACAATGGGTTCGAACATGCATACAATGCCAAAAATCAAAAATATCTAAGCACGTGTCTTCACCTATAGGCAAATTCGAAACACCAAGCGCTAGATTCCAACACATTCATATGGACATAGTTGGCCCGATAACATCCTCAGAAGGTTTCAAGTACTGCGTAACGTGCGTGGACCGATTCACGCAATGGCCCGAAGCCTGGCCAGTGGAAGAAATCACCGCAGAAGCAGTCGCAAAAGTTTTTATGAACTGGATTAGCCGCTTCGGAGTCCCCGCGAGAATAACAACCGACCAAGGAAGACTTCACAGTTATTCAAAGAATTAACCCGTTTGATTGGCGCCTCACACCTTGTGACAACTGCATACCACCCGTAAGCCAACGGAATGGTTGAACGATTCCATAGGCAACTCAAAGCAGGAATCATGTGTCATGAAGACAACAAATGGACCCAACGACTTCCTATTGTTTTATTAGGCATTAGATCAGCACCCAAAGAAGATCTACAGGCAAGCTCAACAGAGCTAGTATATGGAGAAAGTGTCTGTTTACCAGGAGAATTTTTCGAAAACCATAAAGTACAGGATACCAATGATTTCGTAAAACAACTACGCCAGCATATCAAGGAAATTAAACCAACAGCTCCGGTTAAACACGGAGAGAAAAAGCCTTTTATTTTTAAAGACCTAGCAACGTCGCAACAAGTCTTCGTTCGCCATGACGCGGTAAGAAAACACTTACAGCCACCATACGATGGACCATATACAGTAATCGACCGCGCAACAAAATATTTTACCCTTGATATCACCGGAAAACATACAAAAATCTCCATCGACCGCCTTAAACCAGCATATTTATTAAAAGATGCCGCAAACAATAATACACAACACAACAAGACTAACCTGCAACCAGAAGTACAAGCACAAGGCACTTCAAACGTACCAACGACAACACGTTCCGGTAGAAGAGTAAAATTTCCAGACTTCTTCGGAATGCCGTTAGCTCACGAACATACTTATTAATATACTCCGATATATCTTGCGTACGCATATTATAAAACCATGAAAAGTGCTGTCCACTACTAATACCATTATCAATGTTATAAGCGACATATTCACACCGTAAAATGTATATATTTTAGATTACCACGTTGATTTCCCATAGGTATAATATTTTTTTTTCAACCAATTTTGTACCTTAGCGTTAATCACTGGAAGGGGGGTGAATGTGGCGGACCAGACATAAAAAGACACGTCCTTCAAAAGCGGGGTGTACACATGCCTTTTTTGGGTTTTCCCGACGCAAGGCGTACACCCCGCAATAAAACAATAAAAACGTTGGGACACAGCTTCGGACCATAGGTCCCGGATCACCCCGGTCGGAAAATCTTCGGGAAAGGCCTTCGCCCTTCCCGAGGACTTTCCCTTACCAATTTCAAGGACTTTCCCTACCAATAAATACGAGGACCTCTCGACCGAGAGAAGTCAGTTAGCAAGTTTTCCTCCGACTCTCAACGTGTCCATATTTCTGTATCATCCGTCACTCGTTTACCTTTACCTTCTACACACTGTACCTCATCGCCTTTGTTACAAGTTATATTAAAGTTCTCGTTTATAAAAACCAAAAGAACTCTCGGATTATTTTATACAAACCGTCGCAGTAACCCCTGTGACAAAAAATCAATGCGATGTAGAAGGTTTAGCTTCAAATCCATACGAAACAAATGATTTAGCTTCAAATCAATTCGAAGGACAAGGCTTAGATTCAAATCCATGCGAAACAAATTATTTAGCTTCAAATGAATGCGAAGTAGAAGGCTTAGCTTCAAATCCATGCAAAACAAATGGTTTAGCTACAAAATCTTGTGATATACATTATTTATATACAACTGCATGCGAAACAAACGAGTTAGCTTCAAATCCATGCGATACACATGATTCAGCTTCAAATCAATGCGATGTAGAAGGTTTAGCTTCAAATCCATGCGACACATATGATTTAGCTTCAAATACTTGCGATAAAAGTGATATAGGTTCAAAAGCTGGAGGAACAAACGAGGTGGCTTCAATTCCATGCGAAACACATGATTTAGCTTCAAATCAATAAGATGTAGCAGGTTTAGCTTCAAATCAATGTGATGTTGAATGTTTAGCTACAAATCCATGCGACACAAATGATTTAGCGTCAGATAATTGCGATATAAGTGATATAGCTTCAAATGCAGGGGAAACAAATGAGTTAGCTTCAAATTCATGCAAAACACACGATTTATCTTCAAATCAATGCGATGTAGAAGGTTTAGCTTCAAATCCATGCGATACACAAGATTTAGCTTCAAATCAATGCGATGTAGAAGGTTTAGCTTCAAATCCATGCAAAACACGTGATTTATCTTCCAATTAATGCGAAGTAGAAGGCTTAGCTTCAAATCCATGGGAATCAAATGGTTTAGCTTGAAATACTTGTGATATACGTTATTTAGATTTAACTGCATGCGCAACGAACGAGTTAGCTTCAAATCCATGCCAAACACATGATTTAGCTGCAAATCAAAGCGATGTAGAAGGTTTGGCTTCAAATCCATGCGATTCACAAGATTTAGCTTCAAATCAATGCGATGTAGAAGGTTCAGCTTCAAATCCATGCGACACATATGATTTAGCTTCAAATACTTGCGATATAAGTGATATAGCTTCAAAAGCTGGAGGAACAAACGAGGTGGCTTCAATTCCATGCGGAACAAATGATTTAGCTTCAAATCAATGCGAAGTAGAAGGCGTAGCTTCAAATCAATGCGAAACAAATGGATTAGCTACAAATACTTGTGATATACATTATTTAGCTACAACTGCATGCGAAACTAACGAGTTATCTTCAAATCAATGCGATGTAGAAGGTTTAGCTTCAAATCCAAGCGAAACACATGATTTAGCTTCAAATACTTGCGATATAAGTGATATAGCTTCAAATACAGGCGAAACAAACGAGTTAGCTTCAGATCCATGCGAAACATACGATTTAGCTTCAAACCAATGCGATGTAGAAGGTTTAGCTTCAAATCGAAACGAAACACATGATTTAGCTTCAAATACTTGCGATATAAGTGATCTAGCTTCAAATACAGGCGAAACGCACGAGTTAGCATCAAATCCATGCGAAACACATGATTCAGCTGCAAATCAACGCGATGTAGAAGGTTTAGCTTCAAATCCATGCCAAACACATGATTTAGATTTAAATCCATGGGATGTAGAAGGTTTAGCTTCAAATCCATGCGAAACACATTATTTAGCTGCTAATCAGTGCGAAGTAGAAGGCTCGGGTTCAAATCAATGCGATTCAAATAGTTCATTTTCAAATACTTGTGAAAGACATGATTTAGCTTCAACTGCATGCCAAACACATGATTTAGCTTCAAATCAATGCGATGTAGAAGGTTTAGCTTCAAGTCCATGCCAAACACGTGATTTAGCTGCAAATCAGTGCGAAGTAGAAGGCTCGGTTTCAAATCAATGCGATTCAAATGGTTCATTTTCAAACACTTGTGAAAGACATGATTTAGCTTCAACTGCATGCGAAACACATGATTTAGCTTCAAATCCATGGGTTGTAGAAGGTTTAGTTTCAAATCCGTGCGAAACACATTATTTAGCTGCAAATCAGTGCGAAGAAGAAGGTTAAGGTTCAAATCCATGCGATTCAAATGGTTCATCGTCAAATACTTGTGAAAGACATGATTTAGTTTTAACTGCATGCGAAACAAACAAGTTTGCTTCAAATCCATGCGATACACAAGATTTAGCTTCAAATCAATGCAATGTAGTAGGTTCAGCTTCAAATCTATGCGATATAAGAGATATAGCTTCAAAAGCTGGAGGAACAAACGAGGTGGCTTCAAGTTCATGCGAAACAAATGATTTAGCTTCAAATCAATGCGAAGTAGAAGGCGTAGCTTCAAATACATGCGAAACAAATGGTTTAGCTTCAAATACTTGTGATATACGTTATTTAGATTTAACTGCATGCGCAACGAACGAGTTAGCTTCAAATCCATGCGAAACACATGATTTAGCTGCAAATCAAAGCGATGTAGAAGGTTTGGCTTCAAATCCATGCGATTCACAAGATTTAGCTTTAAATCAATGCGATGTAGAAGGTTCAGCTTCAAATCCATGCGACACATATGATTTAGCTTCAAATACTTGCGATATAAGTGATATAGCTTCAAAAGCTGGAGGAACAAACGAGGTGGCTTCAATTCCATGCGAAACAAATGATTTAGCTTCAAATCAATGCGAAGTAGAAGGCGTAGCTTCAAATCAATGCGAAACAAATGGATTAGCTACAAATACTTGTGATATACATTATTTAGCTACAACTGCATCCGAAACTAACGAGTTAGCTTCAAATCCATGCGATTCACATGATTTAGCTTCAAATCAATGCGATGTAGAAGGTTTAGCTTCAAATCCATGCGATACACTAGATTTACCTTCAAATCAATGCGATGTAGTAGGTTCAGCTTCAAATCCATGCGACACATATGATATGGCTTCAAATACTTGCGATATAAGTAATATAGCTTCAAAAGCTGTAGGAACAAACGAGGTAGCTTCAATGCTATGCGAGAAACATGAATTAGCTGCAAATCAATGCGATGTAGAAGGTTTAGCTTCAAATCCATACGAAACACATGATTTAGCTTCAAATCGATTCGATGTAGAAGGTTCAGCTTCAAATCTATGCGACACATATGATTTAGCTTCAAATACTTGCGATATAAGAGATATAGCTTCAAAAGCTGGAGGAACAAACGAGGTGGCTTCAAGTTCATGCGAAACAAATGATTTAGCTTCAAATCAATGCGATGTAGAAGGTTTAGCTTCAAATCCATGCGATACACAAGATTTAGCTTCAAATCAATGCGATGCAGTAGGTTCAGATTCAAATCCATGCGACACATATGATTTAGCTTCAAATACTTGCGATATAAGTGATATAGCTTCAAAAGCTGTAGAAACAAACGTGGTAGCTTCAATTCCATGCGAGACACTTGATTTAGCTTCAAATCAATGCGATGTAGAAGGTTTAGCATCAAATTCCATGCGAATCAAATGGTTTAGATTCAAATACTTGTGATATACATGATTCAGATTCAACTGCATGCGACACAAACGAGTTAGCTTCAAATCCATGCGAAACACATGATTTAGCTTCAAATCAATGCGATGTAGAAAGTTTAGGTTTAAATCCATGCGAAACAAATGGTTTAGCTACAAATACTTGTGATGTACATTATTTAGCTACAACTGCATGCGAAACAAACGAGTTAGCTTCAAATCCATGCGAAACACACGATTTAGCTTCAAATCAATGCGATGTAGTAGGTTCAGCTTCAAATCCATGCGACACATATGATTTAGCTTCAAATACTTGCGATATAAGTGATACAGCTTCAAAAGCAGGAAGAACAAACGAGGTAGCTTCAATTCCATGCGAAACAAATGATTTAGATTCAAATCAATGCGAAGTTGAAGGCTTAGAATCTAATCCATGCGAAATAAATGAGTTACCATCAAAAACTTGCGACATAAATGAAATAGCTTCAAATCCATGCAAAACAAATGGTTTAGCTACAAATACTTGTGATATACATTATGTAGCTACAACTGCATACGAAACAAACGAGTTAGCTTCAAATCCATGCGAAACACATGATTTAGCCTGCAAATCAATGCGATGTAGAAGGCTTAGCTTCAAATCCATGCGGAACAAATGGTTTAGCTAGAAATGCTTGTGATATACATTATTTAGCTACAACTGCATGTGAAACAAACGAGTTAGCTTCAAATCCATGAGAAACACACGATTTAGCTTCAAATCAATGCGATGTAGAAGGTTTAGCTTCAAATCCAAGCGAAACACATGATTTAGCTACAAATACTTGCGATATAAGTGATCTAGCTTCAAATACAGGCGAAACGCACGAGTTAGCTTCAAATCCATGCGAAACACATGATTCAGCTGCAAATCAATGCGATGTAGAAGGTTTAGCTTCACATCCATGCCAAACACATGATTTAGATTCAAATCCATGGGATGTGGACGGTTCAGCTTCAAATCCATGCGACACATATGATTTAGCTTCAAATACTTGCGATATAAGTGATATAGCTTCAAAAGCAGGAGGAACAAACGAGGTAGCTTCAATTACATGCGAAACAAATGATTTAGATTCAAATCAATGCGAAGTAGAAGGCTTAGCTTCAAATCCATGCGAAACAAATGGTTTAGCTAGAAATGCTTGTGATATACATTATTTAGCTACAACTGCATGTGAAACAAACGAGTTAGCTTCAAATCCATGCGAAACACACGAGTTATCTTCAAATCAATGCGATGTAGAAGGTTTAGCTTCAAATCCAAGCGAAACACATGATTTAGCTTCAAATACTTGCGATATAAGTGATATAGCTTCAAATACAGGCGAAACAAACGAGTTAGCTTCAGATCCATGCGAAACATACGATTTTGCTTCAAACCAATGCGATGTAGAAGGTTTAGCTTCAAATCGAAACGAAACACATGATTTAGCTTCAAATACTTGCGATATAAGTGATCTAGCTTCAAATACAGGCGAAACGCACGAGTTAGCATCAAATCCATGCGAAACACATGATTCAGCTGCAAATCAACGCGATGTAGAAGGTTTAGCTTCAAATCCATGCCAAACACATGATTTAGATTTAAATCCATGGGATGTAGAAGGTTTAGCTTCAAATCCATGCGAAACACATTATTTAGCTGCTAATCAGTGCGAAGTAGAAGGCTCGGGTTCAAATCAATGCGATTCAAATAGTTCATTTTCAAATACTTGTGAAAGACATGATTTAGCTTCAACTGCATGCCAAACACATGATTTAGCTTCAAATCAATGCGATGTAGAAGGTTTAGCTTCAAGTCCATGCCAAACACGTGATTTAGCTGCAAATCAGTGCGAAGTAGAAGGCTCGGGTTCAAATCAATGCGATTCAAATGGTTCATTTTCAAACACATGTGAAAGACATGATTTAGCTTCAACTGCATGCGAAACACATGATTTAGCTTCAAATCCATGGGTTGTAGAAGGTTTAGTTTCAAATCCGTGCGAAACACATTATTTAGCTGCAAATCAGTGCGAAGAAGAAGGTTAAGGTTCAAATCCATGCGATTCAAATGGTTCATCTTCAAATACTTGTGAAAGACATGATTTAGTTTTAACTGCATGCGAAACAAACAAGTTTGCTTCAAATCCATGCGATACACAAGATTTAGCTTCAAATCAATGCAATGTAGTAGGTTCAGCTTCAAATCTATGCGATATAAGTGACATAGCTTCAAAAGCTGGAGGAACAAATGAGGAAGCTTCAATTCCATGCGAAACAAATGATTTACACTTCAATCAATGCGAAGTAGAAGGCTTAGCTTCAGATCCTTGCGGAACAAATGGATTAGCTACACATACTTGTGATATACATTATTTAGCTACAACTACATGCGAAACAAACGAGTTAGCTTCAAATCCATGCGATACACATGATTTAGCTTCAAATCAATGCGATGTAGAAGGTTTAGCTTCAAATCCATGCGATACACAAGATTTACCTTCAAATCAATGCGATGTAGTAGGTTCAGCTTCAAATCCATGCGACACATATGATTTAGCTTCAAATACTTGCGATATAAGTAATATAGCTTCAAAAGCTTTAGGAACAAACGAGGTAGCTTCAATTCCATGCGAGAAACATGAATTAGCTGCAAATCAATGCGATGTAGAAGGTTTAGCTTCAAATCCATACGAAACACATGATTTAGCTTCAAATCGATGCGATGCAGAAGGTTCAGCTTCAAATACATGCGAAACAAATGGTTTAGCTACAAATACTTGTGATATAGATTATTTAGCTACAACTGCATGCGAAACTAACGAGTTAGCTTCAAATCCACGCGAAACACACGATTTATCTTCAAATCAATGCGATGTAGAAGGTTTAGCTTCAAATCCATGCGATACACAAGATTTAGCTTCAAATCAATGCGATGTAGAAGGTTTAGCTTCAAATCCATGCAAAACACGTGATTTATCTTCCAATTAATGCGAAGTAGAAGGCTTAGCTTCAAATACATGCGAAACAAATGGTTTAGCTTCAAATACTTGTGATATACGTTATTTAGATTTAACTGCATGCGCAACGAACGAGTTAGCTTCAAATCCATGCGAAACACATGATTTAGCTGCAAATCAAAGCGTTGTAGAAGGTTTGGCTTCAAATCCATGCGATTCACAAGATTTAGCTTCAAATCAATGCGATGTAGAAGGTTCAGCTTCAAATCCATGCGACACATATGATTTAGCTTCAAATACTTGCGATATAAGTGATATAGCTTCAAAAGCTGGAGGAACAAACGAGGTGGCTTCAATTCCATGCGAAACAAATGATTTAGCTTCAAATCAATGCGAAGTAGAAGGCGTAGCTTCAAATCAATGCGAAACAAATGGATTAGCTACAAATACTTGTGATATACATTATTTAGCTACAACTGCATGCGAAACTAACGAGTTAGCTTCAAATCCATGCGATTCACATGATTTAGCTTCAAATCAATGCGATGTAGAAGGTTTAGCTTCAAATCCATGCGATACACAAGATTTACCTTCAAATCAATGCGATGTAGTAGGTTCAGCTTCAAATCCATGCGACACATATGATATGGCTTCAAATACTTGCGATATAAGTAATATAGCTTCAAAAGCTGTAGGAACAAACGAGGTAGCTTCAATGCTATGCGAGAAACATGAATTAGCTGCAAATCAATGCGATGTAGAAGGTTTAGCTTCAAATCCATACGAAACACATGATTTAGCTTCAAATCGATTCGATGTAGAAGGTTCAGCTTCAAATCTATGCGACACATATGATTTAGCTTCAAATACTTGCGATATAAGAGATATAGCTTCAAAAGCTGGAGGAACAAACGAGGTGGCTTCAAGTTCATGCGAAACAAATGATTTAGCTTCAAATCAATGCGAAGTAGAAGGCGTAGCTTCAAATACATGCGAAACAAATGGTTTAGCTACAAATACTTGTGATATAGATTATTTAGCTAGAACTGCATGCGAAACTAACGAGTTAGCTTTAAATCCACGCGAAACACACGATTTATCTTCAAATCAATGCGATGTAGAAGGTTTAGCTTCAAATCCAAGCGAAACACATGATTTAGCTTCAAATACTTGCGATATAAGTGATCTAGCTTCAAATACAGGCGAAACGCACGAGTTAGCTTCAAATCCATGCGAAACACATGATTCAGCTGCAAATCAATGCGATGTAGAAGGTTTAGCTTCACATCCATGCCAAACACATGATTTAGATTCAAATCCATGGGATGTGGACGGTTCAGCTTCAAATCCATGCGACACATATGATTTAGCTTCAAATACTTGCGATATAAGTGATATAGCTTCAAAAGCAGGAGGAACAAACGAGGTAGCTTCAATTACATGCGAAACAAATGATTTAGCTTCAAATCAATGCGAAGTAGAAGGCTTAGCTTCAAATCCATGCGAAACAAATGGTTTACCTAGAAATGCTTGTGATATACATTACTTAGCTACAACTGCATGTGAAACAAACGAGTTAGCTTCAAATCCATGCGAAACACACGAGTTATCTTCAAATCAATGCGATGTAGAAGGTTTAGCTTCAAATCCAAGCGAAACACATGATTTAGCTTCAAATACTTGCGATATAAGTGATATAGCTTCAAATACAGGCGAAACAAACGAGTTAGCTTCAGATCCATGCGAAACATACGATTTAGCTTCAAACCAATGCGATGTAGAAGGTTTAGCTTCAAATCGAAACGAAACACATGATTTAGCTTCAAATACTTGCGATATAAGTGATCTAGCTTCAAATACAGGCGAAACGCACGAGTTAGCATCAAATCCATGCGAAACACATGATTCAGCTGCAAATCAACGCGGTGTAGAAGGTTTAGCTTCAAATCCATGCCAAACACATGATTTTTTATAAATCCATGGGATGTAGAAGGTTTAGCTTCAAATCCATGCGAAACACATTATTTAGCTGCAAATCAGTGCGAAGTAGAAGGCTCGGGTTCAAATCAATGCGATTCAAATGGTTCATTTACAAATACTTGTGAAAGACATGATTTAGCTTCAACTGCATGCCAAACACATGATTTAGCTTCAAATCAATGCGATGTAGAAGGTTTAGCTTCAAGTCCATGCCAAACACGTGATTTAGCTGCAAATCAGTGCGAAATAGAAGGCTCGGGTTCAAATCAATGCGATTCAAATGGTTCATTTTCAAACACTTGTGAAAGACATGATTTAGCTTCAACTGCATGCGAAACACATGATTTAGCTTCAAATCCATGGGTTGTAGAAGGTTTAGCTTCAATTCCGTGCGAAACACATTATTTAGCTGCAAATCAGTGCGAAGAAGAAGGTTAAGGTTCAAATCCATGCGATTGAAATGGTTTAGCTTGAAATACTTGTGATATACGTTATTTAGATTTAACTGCATGCGCAACGAACGAGTTAGCTTCAAATCCATGCGAAACACATGATTTAGCTGCAAATCAATGCGATGTAGAAGGTTTAGCTTCAAATCCATTCGATACACAAGATTTAGCTTCAAATCAATGCGATGTAGAAGGTTCAGCTCCAAAACCATGTGACACATATGATTTAGCTTCAAATACTTGCGATATAAGTGATATAGCTTCAAAAGCTGGAGGAACAAACGAGGTAGCTTCAATTCCATGCAAGACACATGATTTAGCTTCAAATAAATGCGATGTAGAAGGTTCAGATTCAAATCCATACGAAACACATGATTTAGCTTCAAATACTTGCGATATAAGTGATATAGCTTCGAATAGAGGCGAAACGAACGAGTTAGCTTCAAATCCATGCGAAACACATGATTCAGCTGCAAATCAATGCGATGTAGAAGGATTAGCTACAAATCCATGCGAAACACATTATTTAGTTGCAAATCAGTGAGAAGTAGAAGGCTCGGGTTCAAATCAATGCAATTCAAATGGTTCATCTTCAAATACTTGTGCAAGACATGATTTAGCTTCAACTGCATGCGAAACACATGATTTAGCTTCAAATCCATGGGTTGTAGAAGGTTTAGCTTCAAATCCGTGCGAAACACATTATTTAGCTGCAAATCAGTGCGAAGAAGAAGGTTAAGGTTCAAATCCATGCGATTCAAATGGTTTAGCTTGAAATACTTGTGATATACGTTATTTAGATTTAACTGCATGCGCAACGAACGAGTTAGCTTCAAATCCATTCGAAACACACGATTTATCTTCAAATCAATGCGATGTATAAGGTTTAGCTTCAAATCCATGCGATACACAAGATTTAGCTTCAAATCAATGCGATGTAGAAGGTTTAGCTTCAAATCCATGCAAAACACGTGATTTATCTTCCAATTAATGCGAAGTAGAAGGCTTAGCTTCAAATCCATGAGAATCAAATGGTTTAGCTTGAAATACTTGTGACATACGTTATTTAGATTTAACTGCATGCGCAACGAACGAGTTAGCTTCAAATCCATGCGAAACACATGATTTAGCTGCAAATCAAAGCGATGTAGAAGGTTTAGCTTCAAATCCATGCGATTCACAAGATTTAGCTTCAAATCAATGCGATGTAGAAGGTTCAGCTTCAAATCCATGCGACACATATGATTTAGCTTCAAATACTTGCGATATAAGTGATATAGCTTCAAAAGCTGGAGGAACAAACGAGGTGGCTTCAATTCCATGCGAAACAAATGATTTAGCTTCAAATCAATGCGAAGTAGAAGGCGTAGCTTCAAATCAATGCGAAACAAATGGATTAGCTACAAATACTTGTGATATACATTATTTAGCTACAACTGCATGCGAAACTAACGAGTTAGCTTCAAATCCATGCGATTCACATGATTTAGCTTCAAATCAATGCGATGTAGAAGGTTTAGCTTCAAATCCATGCGATACACAAGATTTACCTTCAAATCAATGCGATGTAGTAGATTCAGCTTCAAATCCATGCGACACATATGATTTAGCTTCAAATACTTGCGATATAAGTAATATAGCTTCAAAAGCTGTAGGAACAAACGAGGTAGCTTCAATTCCATGCGAGAAACATGAATTAGCTGCAAATCAATGCGATGTAGAAGGTTTAGCTTCAAATCCATACAAAACACATGATTTAGCTTCAAATCGATGCGATGTAGAAGGTTCAGCTTCAAATCTATGCGACACGTATGATTTAGCTTCAAATACTTGCGATATAAGAGATATAGCTTCAAAAGCTGGAGGAACAAACGAGGTGGCTTCAAGTTCATGCGAAACAAATGATTTAGCTTCAAATCAATGCGAAGTAGAAGGCGTAGCTTCAAATACATGCGAAACAAATGGTTTAGCTACAAATACTTGTGATATAGATTATTTAGCTACAACTGCATGCGAAACTAACGAGTTAGCTTCAAATCCACGCGAAACACACGATTT
This sequence comes from Megalopta genalis, assembly GCF_051020955.1. Lineage (NCBI taxonomy): Eukaryota > Metazoa > Arthropoda > Insecta > Hymenoptera > Halictidae > Megalopta > Megalopta genalis. Next base: position 120,204 of record NW_027476748.1, read on the forward strand.
ATCTTCAAATCAATGCGATGTAGAAGGTTTAGCTTCAAATCCATGCGATACACAAGATTTAGCTTCAAATCAATGCGATGTAGAAGGTTTAGCTTCAAATCCATGCAAAACACGTGATTTATCTTCCAATTAATGCGAAGTAGAAGGCTTAGCTTCAAATCCATGAGAATCAAATGGTTTAGCTTGAAATACTTGTGATATACGTTATTTAGATTTAACTGCATGCGAAACGAACGTGTTAGCTTCAAATCCATGCGAAACACATGATTTAGCTGCAAATCAAAGCGATGTAGAAGGTTTAGCTTCAAATCCATGCGATTCACAAGATTTAGCTTCAAATCAATGCGATGTAGAAGGTTCAGCTTCAAATCCATGCGACACATATGATTTAGCTTCAAATACTTGCGATATAAGTGATATAGCTTCAAAAGCTGGAGGAACAAACGAGGTGGCTTCAATTCCATGCGAAACAAATGATTTAGCTTCAAATCAATGCGAAGTAGAAGGCGTAGCTTCAAATCAATGCGAAACAAATGGATTAGCTACAAATACTTGTGATATACATTATTTAGCTACAACTGCATGCGAAACTAACGAGTTAGCTTCAAATCCATGCGATTCACATGATTTAGCTTCAAATCAATGCGATGTAGAAGGTTTAGCTTCAAATCCATGCGATACACAAGATTTACCTTCAAATCAATGCGATGTAGTAGATTCAGCTTCAAATCCATGCGACACATATGATTTAGCTTCAAATACTTGCGATATAAGTAATATAGCTTCAAAAGCTGTAGGAACAAACGAGGTAGCTTCAATTCCATGCGAGAAACATGAATTAGCTGCAAATCAATGCGATGTAGAAGGTTTAGCTTCAAATCCATACGAAACACATGATTTAGCTTCAAATCGATGCGATGTAGAAGGTTCAGCTTCAAATCTATGCGACACGTATGATTTAGCTTCAAATACTTGCGATATAAGAGATATAGCTTCAAAAGCTGGAGGAACAAACGAGGTGGCTTCAAGTTCATGCGAAACAAATGATTTAGCTTCAAATCAATGCGAAGTAGAAGGCGTAGCTTCAAATACATGCGAAACAAATGGTTTAGCTACAAATACTTGTGATATAGATTATTTAGCTACAACTGCATGCGAAACTAACGAGTTAGCTTCAAATCCACGCGAAACACACGATTTATCTTCAAATCAATGCGATGTAGAAGGTTTAGCTTCAAATCCATGCGATACACAAGATTTAGCTTCAAATCAATGCGATGTAGAAGGTTTAGCTTCAAATCCATGCAAAACACGTGATTTATCTTCCAATTAATGCTATGTAGAAGGTTTAGCTGCAAATCCATGAGACACAGATGATTTAGACTCAGATAATTGCGATATAAGTAATATAGCTTCAAATGCAGACGAAACAAATGATTTGTCTTCAAATAGAAGCGAAACACTTGATTTAGTTTCAAATCAATGCGATGTAGGTTTAGCTTCAAATCCATGCGACACATATGATTTAGCTTCCAATACTTGCGATATAAGTGATATAGCTTCAAAAGCTGTAGGAACAAACGAGGTAGCTTCAATTCCAGTCGAGACACATGATTTAGCTTGAAATCAATGCGATGTAGAAGGTTCAGCTTCAAATCCATGCCACACATATGATTTAGCTTCAAATACTTGCGATACAAGTGATATAGCTTCAAAAGCTGGAGGAACAAACGAGGAAGCTTCAATTCCATGCGAAATAAATGATTTAACTTCAATCAATGCGAAGTACAAGGCTTAGCTTCAGATCCATGCGGAACAAATGGATTAGATAGAAATACTTGTGATATACATTATTTAGCTACAACTGCATGCGGAACAAACGAGTTTGCTTCGAATCCATGCGAAACGCATGATTTAGCTTCAAATACTTGCGATATAAGTGATGTAGATTCAACTGCAGGCGAAACGAACGAGTTAGCTTCAAATCCATGCGATTCACATGATTTAGCTGCAAATCAATGTGATGTAGAAGGTTTAGCGTCAAATCCATGCGATACACAAGATTTAGCTTCAAATCAATGCGACGTAGAAGGTTCAGCTTCAAATCCATGCGACACATATGATTTAGCTTCAAATACTTGCGATATAAGTGATATAGCTTCAAACGCTGGAGGAACAAACGAGGAAGCTTCAATTCCATGCGAAACAAATGATTTAACTTCAAATCAATGCGTAGTAGAAGGCTTAGCTTCAGATCCATGCGATACACAAGATTTAGCTTCAAATCAATGCGATGTAGTAGGTTCACCTTCAAATCCATGCGATATAAGTTATATAGCTTCAAAAGCAGGAGGAACAAACGAGGTAGCTTCAATTCCATGCGAAACAAATGATTTAGCTTCAAATCAATGCGAAGTAGAAGGCGTAGCTTCAAATCCATGCGAAACAAATGGTTTAGCTAGAAATGCTTGTGATATACATTATTTAGCTACAACTGCATGTGAAACAAACGAGTTAGCTTCAAATCCATGCGAAACACACTATTTAGCTTCAAATCAATGCGATGTAGAAGGTTTAGCTTCAAATCCATGCGAAACACATTATTTAGCTTCAAATCAATGCGAAGTAGAAGGCTTAGCTTCAAATCCATGCGATACACATGATTTAGCTTCAAATACTTGCGATATAAGTGATCTAGCTTCAAATACAGGCGAAACGAACGAGTTAGCTTCAAATCCATGCGAATCACATGATTCAGCTGCAAAGCAATGCGATGTAGAAGGTTCAGCTTCAAATCCATGCGAAACAAATGATATAGCTTCAAACAATAAAAATATAATATAAATGTATAAATGATATAGTTTCAAATGAAAACTAATCAAACGAGTTAGCTTCAAAATCCACGCGATACACATGATTTAGCTTCAAATTTTAGCGATGTAGAAGGTTTAGCTTCAAATCCATGCAATACACAAGATTTAGCTTCAAATCAATGCGATGTAGTAGGTTCAGCTTCAAATCCATGCGACACATATGATTTAGCTTCAAATACTTGCGATATAAGTGATATAGCTACGAATACAGGCGAAACGATAGAGTTAGCTTCAAATCCATGCGAAACACATGACACAGCTGCAAATCAATTCAATGTAGAAGGTTTAGCTTCAAATCCATGAGAAACTCATTATTTAGCTGCAAATCAGTGCGAAGTAGAAGGCTCGGGTTCAAATCAATGCAATTCAAATGGTTCATCTTCAAATACTTGTGAAAGACATAATTTAGCTTCAACTGCATGCGAAACACATGATTTAGCTTCAAATCAATGTGATGTAGACGGTTTAGCTTCAAATCCATGCGATACACAAGATTTAGCTTCAAATCAATGCGATGTAGAAGGTTCAGCTTCAAATCCATGCGACACATATGATTTAGCTTCAAATCAATGCGAAGTAGAAGGAGTAGCTTCAAATCCATGCGATACACATGATTTAGCTTCAAATACTTGCGATATAAGTGATCTAGCTTCAAATACAGGCGAAACTAACGAGTTAGCTTCAAATCCATGCGCGACACATGATTTAACTTCTAATCAATGCGATGTAGAAGGTTTAGCTTCAAATCCACGCGAAACAAATGATTTAGCTTCAAACACTTGGGGTATAAGTGATATAGCTTCAAATGCAGACTAATCAAACGAGTTAGTTTCAAAATCCACGCGATACACATGACTTAGCTTCAAACACTTGCGATATAAGTGATGTAGATTCAACTGCAGGCTAAACGAACGAGCTAGCTTCAAATCCATGCGAAACACATGATTTAGCTGCAAATAAATGTGATGTAGAAGGTTTAGCTTCAAATCCATGCGATACACAAGATTTAGCTTCAAATCAATGCGATGTAGAAGGTTCAGCTTCAAATCCATGCGAAACACATGATTTAGCTTCAAATTTTAGCGATGTAGAAGGTTTAGCTTCAAATCCATGCAATACACAAGATTTAGCTTCAAATCAATGCGATGTAGTAGGTTCAGCTTCAAATCCATGCGACACATATGATTTAGCTTCAAATACTTGCGATATAAGTGATATAGCTTCAAAAGCTGTAGGAACAAGCGAGGTAGTTTCAATTCCATGCGAGATACATGATTTAGCTTCAAATCAATGCGATGTAGAAGGTTTAGCTTCAAATTCAAGCGTAACACATGAATTAGCTTCAAATACTTGCGATAAAAGTGATATAGCTACGAATACAGGCGAAACGATAGAGTTAGCTTCAAATCCATGCGAAACACATGACACAGCTGCAAATCAATTCAATGTAGAAGGTTTAGCTTCAAATCCATGAGAAACTCATTATTTAGCTGCAAATCAGTGCGAAGTAGAAGGCTCGGGTTCAAATCAATGCAATTCAAATGGTTCATCTTCAAATACTTGTGAAAGACATGATTTAGCTTCATCTGCATGCGAAACACATGATTTAGCTTCAAATCAATGCGATGTAGAAGGTTTAGCTTCAAATCCATGCAAAACACGTGATTTATCTTCCAATTAATGCGAAGTAGAAGGCTTATCTTCAAATCCATGCGAATTAAATGGTGTAGCTTCAAATACTTGTGATATACGTTATTTAGATTTAACTGCATGCGCAACGAACGAGTTAGCTTCAAATCCAAGCGAAACACATGATTTAGCTGCAAATCAATGCGATGAAGACGGTTTAGCTTCAAATCCATGCGAAACAAATGATATAGCTTCAAACACTTGGGGTGTAAGTGATATAGCTTCAAATGAAGACTAATCAAACGAGTTAGCTTCAAAATCCACGCGATACACATGATTTAGCTTCAAATACTAGCGATAAAAGTGATGTAGATTCAACTGCAGGCGAAACGAACGAGTTAGCTTCAAATCCATGCGAAACACATGATTTAGCTGCAAATCAATGCGATGTAGAAGTTTTAGCTTCAAAACAATAAGAGATAGAAGGTTTAGCTTCAAATCAATAGAATGTAGAAGGTTTAGCTTCAAATCAATGCGATGTATAAGGTTTAGCTTCAAATCCATACGAAACACATGATTTAGCTTCAAATCAATTCGAAGGACAAGGCTTAGATTCAAATCCATGCGAAACAAATAATTTAGCTTCAAATCAATGCGATGTAGAAGGTTTAGCTTCAAATCCAAGCGTAACACATGATTTAGCTTCAAATACTTGCGATATAAATGATATAGCTTCAAATACAGGCGAAACGAACGAGTTAGCTTCAAATCCATGCGAAACACATGATTCAGCTGCAAATCAATTCGATGTAGAAGGTTTAGCTTCAAATCCATGCGAAACAAATGATATAGCTTCAAACACTTGGGGTGTAAGTGATATAGCTTCAAATGAAGACTAATCAAACGAGTTAGCTTCAAAATCCACGCGATACACATGATTTAGCTTCAAATACTAGCGATATAAGTGATGTAGATTCAACTGCAGGCGAAACGAACGAGTTAGCTTCAAATCCATGCGAAACACATGATTTAGCTGCAAATCAATGCGATGTAGAAGGTTCAGCTTCAAATCCATGCGAAACACATGATTTAGCTTCAAATCAATTCGAAGTACAATGCTTAGATTCAAATCCATGCGAAACCAATGATTTAGCTTCAAATGAATGCGAAGTAGAAGGCTTAGCTTCAAATCCATGCGAATCAAATGGTTTAGCTTCAAATACTTGTGATATACGTTATTTATATTTAACTGCATGCGCAACGAACGAGTTAGCTTCAAATCCAAGCGAAACACATGATTTAGCTGCAAATCAATGCGATGAAGACGGTTTAGCTTCAAATCCATGCGAAACAAATGATATAGCTTCAAACACTTGGGGTGTAAGTGATATAGCTTCAAATGAAGACTAATCAAACGAGTTAGCTTCAAAATCCACGCGATACACATGATTTAGCTTCAAATACTAGCGATAAAAGTGATGTAGATTCAACTGCAGGCGAAACGAACGAGTTAGCTTCAAATCCATGCGAAACACATGATTTAGCTGCAAATCAATGCGATGTAGAAGTTTTAGCTTCAAAACAATAAGAGATAGAAGGTTTAGCTTCAAATCAATAGAATGTAGAAGGTTTAGCTTCAAATCAATGCGATGTATAAGGTTTAGCTTCAAATCCATACGAAACACATGATTTAGCTTCAAATCAATTCGAAGGACAAGGCTTAGATTCAAATCCATGCGAAACAAATAATTTAGCTTCAAATCAATGCGATGTAGAAGGTTTAGCTTCAAATCCAAGCGTAACACATGATTTAGCTTCAAATACTTGCGATATAAATGATATAGCTTCAAATACAGGCGAAACGAACGAGTTAGCTTCAAATCCATGCGAAACACATGATTCAGCTGCAAATCAATTCGATGTAGAAGGTTTAGCTTCAAATCCATGCGAAACAAATGATATAGCTTCAAACACTTGGGGTGTAAGTGATATAGCTTCAAATGAAGACTAATCAAACGAGTTAGCTTCAAAATCCACGCGATACACATGATTTAGCTTCAAATACTAGCAATAAAAGTGATGTAGATTCAACTGCAGGCGAAGCTTCAAATCCATGCGAAACACATAATTTAGCTGCAAATCAATGCGATGAAGAAGGTTTAGCTTCAAATCAATAGAATGTAGAAGGTTTAGCTTCAAATCAATGCGATGTAGAAGGTTTAGCTTCAAATCCATGCGAAACACGTGATTTAACTTCCAATTAATGCGAAGTAGAAGGCTTAGCTTCAAATCCATGCGAATCAAATGGTTTAGCTTCAAATACTTGTGATATACGTTATTTAGATTTAACTTCATGCGCAACGAACGAGTTAGCTTCAAATCCATGCGAAACACATTATTTAGCTTCAAATCAATGCGATGTAGAAGGTTTAGCTTCAAATCCATACGAAACACATGATTTAGCTTTAAATCAATTCGAAGGACAAGGCTTATATTCAAATCCATGCGAAACAAATAATTTAGCTTCAAATCAATGCGATGTAGAAGGTTTAGCTTCAAATCCATGCGATACACATTATTTAGCTGCAAATAGGTGCGAAGTAGAAGGCTTGGGTTCAAATCAATGCGACTCAAATGGTTCATCTTCAAATACTTGTGAAAGACATGATTTAGCTTCAACTGCATGCGAAACACATGATTTAATTGCAAATCAATGCGATGTAGAAGGTTTAGCTTCAAATCCATGCGATACACATGATTTAGCTTCAAATCAATGCGATGTAGTAGGTTCAGCTTCAAATCCATGCGACACATATGATTTAGCTTCAAATACTTGCGATATAAGTGATATAGCTTCAAAAGCTGTAGGAACAAGCGAGGTAGTTTCAATTCCATGCGAGACACATGATTTAGCTTCAAATCAATGCGATGTAGAAGGTTTAGCTTCAAATTCAAGCGTAACACATGAATTAGCTTCAAATACTTGCGATAAAAGTGATATAGCTACGAATACAGGCGAAACGATAGAGTTAGCTTCAAATCCATGCGAAACACATGACACAGCTGCAAATCAATTCAATGTAGAAGGTTTAGCTTCAAATCCATGAGAAACTCATGATTTAGCTTCAAATCAATTCGAAGGGCAAGGCTTATATTCAAATCCATGCGAAACAAATGATTTAGCTTCAAATGAATGCGAAGTAGAAGGCTTAGCTTCAAATCCATGCAAAACAAATGATTTAGCTACAAATACTTGTGATATACATCATTTAGCTACAATTGCTTGGGAAAAGAACGAGTTAGCTTCAAATCCATGCGACTCACATGATTTAGCTTCAAATCAATGCGATATAAGTGATGTAGGTTCAACTGCAGGCGAAACGAACGAGTTAGCTTCAAATCCATGCGAAACACATGATTTAGCTTCAAATCAATGCGATGTAGAAGGTTTAGCTGCAAATCCAAGCGACACAGATGATTTAGCTTCAGATAATTGCGATATAAGTAATATAGCTTCAAATGCAGATGAAACACATGATTTGACTTCAAATCGGAGCGAAACACATGATTTAGTTTCAAATCAATGCGATGTAGATGGTTTAGCTTCAACTCTGTGCGAAACAATTGATTTAGCTTCAAATACTCTCGATATTAGTGATGTAGCTTCAAATGCAGAAGAAACAAACGAGTTAGCTTGAAATCCATGCGAGACACATGATTTAGCTTCAAATCAATGCGATGTAGAAGGTTTAGCTTCAAATCCACGCGAAACAAATGACTTAGTTTCAAACACTTGGGGTATAAGTGATATAGCTTCAAATGCAGACCAATCAAACGAGTTAGCTTCAAAATCCACGCGATACATATGATTTAGCTTCAAATACTAGAGATATAAGTGATGTAGATTCAACTGCAGGCGAACCGAACGAGTTAGCTTCAAATCCATGCGAAACACATTATTTACCTGCAAATCAATGCGATGTAGAAGGTGTAGCTTCAAAACAATAAGAGGTACAAGGTTTAGCTTCAAATCAATAGTATGTAGAAGGTTTAGCTTCAAGTCAATGCGATGTAGAAGATTTAGCTTCAAATCCATACGAAACACATGATTTAGCTTCAAATCAATTCGGAGGGCAAGGCTTATATTCAAATCCATGCGAAACAAATGATTTAGCTTCAAATGAATGCGAAGTAGAAGGCTTAGCTTCAAATCCATGCAAAACAAATGATTTAGCTACAAATACTTGTGATATACATCATTTAGCTACAATTGCTTGCGAAAAGAACGAGTTAGCTTCAAATCCATGCGACTCACATGATTTAGCTTCAAATCAATGCGATGTAGAAGGTTTAGTTTCAAATCCATGCGATACACAAGATTTAGCTTCAAATCCATGCGATGTAGTAGGTTCAGCTTCTAATACATGCGACACATATGATTTAGCTTCAAATACTTGCGATATAAGTCATATAGCTTCAGAAGCTGTAGGAACAAACGAGGTAGCTTCAATTCCATGCGAGACACATGATTTAGCTTCAAATCAATGCGATGTAGAAGGTTTAGCTTCAAATCCATGCCATACACAAGATTTAGCTTGAAATCAATTCGAAGGACAAGGCTTAGATTCAAATCCATGCGAAACAAATGATTTAGCTTCAAATGAATGCGAAGTAGAAGGCTTAGCTTCAAATCCATGCAAAACAAATGGTTTAGCTACAAATACTTGTGATATACATCATTTAGCTACAATTGCATGCGAAACGAACGAGTTAGCTTCAAATCCATGCGACTCACATGATTTAGCTTCAAATCAATGCGATGTAGATGGTTTAGCTTCAAATCCATGCGATACACAAGATTTAGCTTCAAATCAATGCGATGTAGTAGGTTCAGCTTCTAATACATGCGACACATATGATTTAGTTTAAAATACTTGCGATATAAGTGATATAGCTTCAAAAGCTGTAGGAACAAACGAAGTAGCTTCAATTCCATGCGAGACACATGATTTAGCTTCAAATCAATGCGATGTAGACAGTTTAGCTTCAAATCCATGCCATACACAAGATTTAGCTTCAAATAAATTCGAAGGACAAGGCTTAGATTCAAATCCATGCGAAACAAATGATTTAGCTTCAAATCAATGCGAAGTAGAAGGCGTAGCTTCAAATCCATGCGAAACGAATGGTTTAGCTACAAATACTTGTGATATACATTATTTAGCTACAACTGCATGCGAAACGAACGAGTTAGCTTCAAATCCATGCGAAACACATGATTTAGCTGCAGATCAATGCGAAACACATTATTTAGCTGCAAATCAGTGCGAAGTAGAAGGCTCGGGTTCAAATCAATGCGATTCAAATGGTTCATCTTCAAATACTTGTGAAAGACATGATTTAGATTCAACTGCATGCGACACACATGATTTAGTTTCAAATCAAAGCGATGTAGAAGGTTTAGCTTCAAATCCATGCAAAACACGTGATTTATCTTCCAATTAATGCGAAGTAGAAGGCTTAGCTTCAAATCCATGCGAATCAAATGGTTTAGCTTCACATACTTGTGATATACGTTATTTAGATTTAACTGCATGCGCAACGAACGAGTTAGCTTCAAATCCATGCGAAACACATGATTTAGCTGCAAATCAATGCGATGAAGAAGGATTAGCTTCAAATCCATGCGAAACAAATGATATAGCTTCAAACGCTTGGGGTGTAAGTGATATAGCTTCAAATGAAGACTAATCAAACGGGTTAGCTTCAAAATCCACGCGATACACATGATTTAACTTCAAATACTAGCGATATAAGTGATGTAGATTCAACTGCAGGCGAAACGAACGAGTTAGCTTCAAATCCATGTGAAACACATGATTTTGCTGCAAATCAATGCGATGTAGTAGGTTCAGCTTCAAATCCATGCGATATAAGCGATATAGCTTCAAAAGCAGGTGGAACAAACGAGGTAGCTTCAATTCCGTGCGAAACATATGATTTAGCTTCAAATCAATGCGAAGTAGAAGGCATAGCTTCAAATCCATGCGAAACAAATGGTTTAGCTACAAATATTTGTGATATACATTATTTAGCTACAACTGCATGCGAAACTAACGAGTTAGCTTCAAATCTATGAGAAACACACGATTTATCTTCAAATCAATGCGATGTAGAAGGTTTAGCTTCAAATCAATAAGAGGTAGAAGGTTTAGCTTCAAATCAATAAAATATAGAAGGTTTAGCTTCAAATCAATGCGATGTAGAAGGTTTAGCTTCAAATCCATACGAAACACATGATTTAGCTTCAAATCAATTCGATGGACAAGGCGTAGATTCAAATCCATGCGACTCACATGATTTAGCTTCAAATCAATGCGATGTAGAAGGTTTAGCTTCAAATCCATGCGATACACAAGATTTAGCTTCAAATCAATGCGATGTAGTAGGTTAAACTTCTAATACATGCGACACATATGATTTAGCTTCAAATACTTGCGATATAAGTGATATAGCTTCAAAAGCTGTAGGCACAAACGAGGTAGCTTCAATTCCATGCGAGACACATGATTTAGCTTCAAATCAATGCGATGTAGAAGGTTTAGCTTCAAATCCATGCCATACACAAGATTTAGCTTCAAATAAATTCGAAGGACAAGGCTTAGATTCAAATCCATGCGAAACAAGTGATTTAGCTTCAAATCAATGCGAAGTAGAAGGCGTAGCTGCAAATCCATGCGAAACGAATGGTTTAGCTACAAATACTTGTGATATACATTATTTAGCTACAACTGCATGCGAAACTAACGAGTTAGCTTCAAATCCATGCCACTCACATGATTTAGCTTCAAATCAATGCGATGTAGAAGGTTTAGCTGCAAATCCAAACGAAACACATGATTTAGCTTCAAATCAATTCGAAGGATAAGGCTTAGATTCAAATCCATGCGAAACAAATGATTTAGCTTCAAATGAATGCGAAGTAGAAGAATTAGCTTCAAATCCATGCAAAACAAATGGTTTAGCTGCAAATACTTGTGATATACATTATTTAGCTACAACTGCATGCGAAACGAACGAGTTAGCTTCAAATCCATGCGAAACACATTATTTATCTGCAAATCACTGCGATGAAAAAGGTGTAGCTTCAAAACCACGCGATACACATGATTTAGCTTCAAATACTAGCGATATAAGTCATGTAGATTCAACTGCAGGCGAACCGAACGAGTTAGTTTCAAATCCATGCGAAACAAATTATTTAGCTGCAAATCAATGCGATGTAGAAGGTTTAGCTTCAAGACAATAAGAGGTAGAAGGTTTAGCTTCAAATCAATAGTATGTAGAAGGTTTAGCTTCAAGTCAATGCGATGTAGAAACTTTAGCTTCAAATCCATACGAAACACATGATTTAGCTTCAAATCAATGCGATGTAGCAGGTTTAGTTTCAAATCCATTCAAAACACGTGATTTATCTTCCTATTAATGCGAAGTAGAAGGCTTAGCTTCAAATCCATGCGAATCAAATGGTTTAGCATCAAATACTTGTGATATACGTTATTTAGATTTAACTGCATGCGCAACGAACGAGTTAGCTTCAAAATCCATGCGATACACATGATTTAGCATCAAACACTTGCGATATAAGTGATGTAGATTCAACTGCAGGCAAAACGAACGAGTTAGCTTCAAATCCATGCGAAACACATGATTTAGCTGCAAATCAATGTGATGTAGATGGTTTAGCTTCAAATCCATGCGATACACAAGATATAGCTTCAAATCAATGCGATGTAGAAGGTTCAGCTTCAAATCCATGCGACACATATGATTTAGCTTCAAATACTTGCGATATAAGTGATATAGCTTCAAAAGCTGGAAGAACAAACGAGGTTGCTTCAATCCCATGCGAAACACATGATTTAGCTTCAAATCAATGCGAAGTAGAAGGCGTAGCTTCAAATCCATGCAAAACAAATGGTTTAGCTACAAATACTTGTGATATACATTATTTAGCTACAACTGCATGCGAAACTAACGAGTTAACTTCAAATACATGCGAAGCACACGATTTATCTTCAAATCAATGCGATGTAGAAGGTTTAGCTTCAAATCAATAAGAGGTAGATGGTTTAGCTTCAAATCAATACAATATAGAAGGTTTAGATTCAAATAAATGCGATGTGGAAGTTTTAGCTTCAAATCCATGCGATACACATGATTAAGCTTCAAATCAATGCGATGTAGATAGTTTCCTTCAAATCCATGCGACGCCCAAGATTTAGCTTCAAATCAATGCGATGTAGTAGGTTCAGCTTCAAATCCATGCGATATAAGTGATATAGCTTCAAAAGCAGGAGGAACAAACGAGGTAGCTTCAATTCAGTGCGAAACAAATGATTTAGCTTCAAATCAATGCGAAGTAGAAGGCGTAGCTTCAAATCCATGCGAAACAAATGGTTTAGCTACAAATACTTGTGATATACATTATTTAGCTACAACTGCATGCGAAACGAACGAGTTAGCTTCAAATCCATGCGAAACACATGATTTAGCTGCGAATCAATGCGATGTAGTAGGTTCAGCTTCAAATCCATGCGATATAAGTGATATAGCTTCAAAAGCAGGACGAACAAACGAGGTAGCTTCAATTCCATGCGAAACAAATCATTTAGCTTCAAATCAATGCGAAGTAGAAGGCGTAGCTTCAAATCCATGCGAAACAAATGGTTTAGCTTCATATATTTTTGCTATACATAATTTAGCTTCAACTGCATGCGAAACAAACGAGTTAGCTTCAAATCCATGCGATACACATGATTTAACTGCAAATCAATACGATATAGAAGTTGTAGCTTCAAATCCAAGAGAACCCATGATTTAGCTTTAGATCAATGCGATGTATAAGGTTTAGTTTCGAATCCATGCGAAACAAATGATTTTGCTTCAAATACTTGGGATATAAGTGATATAGCTTCAAATGCAGACGAATCAAACGAGTTACCTTCAAATCCAAGCGATACACATGATTTAGCGTCAAATCAGTTGCGAAGTCGAAGGCTTAGCTTATAATCCATGCGCATCACATGATGTAGCTTCAAATCAATGCGATTTAGAAGGCTTAGCTTCAAATCCATGCGAAACGAATGGTTTAGCTTCAAATACTTGTGTTATACATGAATTAGCTTCAACTGCATGCGAAACAAACGGGTTATCTTCAAATCCATGCGAATCACATGATTTAGTTTCGAGTCTATGCGAAGTAGAAGGCTTAGCTTCAAATCCATGCGTAACGAATGGTTTAGCTTCAAATGCTTGCGAATATAAGTGATATAGCTTCAAATGCAGGCAAAACAAACGGGTTAGCTTCAAATCCAAGCGAAACACATGATTTAGCTTCAAATCAATGCGAAGTTGAAAGGTCAGCTTGAAATCGTTGCTAAGCGCATGATTAAGTTTCAAATACATGCGAATATAGGTGATATAGCTTCAAATGCAGGCGAAACAAACAAGTTATCTACAAATCCATGCGAAACACATGATTTAGCTTCAAATTCATGCGAAGTATAAGGATTAGCTTCAAATCCATGCGAAACGAATTATTTAGCTTGATATAATTGTGACATACATGATTTAGCTTCAGCTGCATGCGAAACAATCGATTTAGCTTCACACCCAATGGAAACACATGATTTAACTGCAAATCAATGCGAAGTGGTAGGCTTAGCTTTAAATACATGAGAAAAAAATGGTTTAGCTTCAAATAATTGTTATATACATGATTTAGCTTCAACAGCGTTCGAAACAAACGAGTTAGCATCAAATCCAAACGAAATACATGATTTAATTTCAAATCAATGCGAAGTGGAAAGTTTAGCTTCAAATCAAAGCGAAACAAATGGATTAGCTTAAAGTACTTGCGAATATAATTAGTATAGCTTCAAATACAGGCGAAACAAACGAGTTAGCTTCAAATCCATGCGAAAAACAAGATTTAGCTTCAAATCAATGCGATGTAGAAGATTTATCTTCAAATCCAAGCGAAACACATGATTTAGCTACAAATCAATGCGATGTAGATGGTATAGATTCAAATCAACGCGAAACAGATGATTTAGCTTCAAACACTTGGGATATAATTGATATAGCTTCAAATGCAGACGAATCAAATGAGTTAGCTTCAAAATCCATGCGATACACATGATGTAGCTTCAAATCCATGCGAAGTAGAAGGATTAGCTTCAAATCCATGCGGAACAAACGATTGAGCTTCAAACACTTCGGATATAGCTTCATCTGCATGCGAAACAAACGAGTTAGCTTCAAGTCCATGCGAAACACATGATTTAGCTGCAAATCAATGCGATGTAGAAGGTTTAGCTTCAAATCCATGCGAAACACATGATTTAGCTGCAAATCAACTCGAAGTACAAGGCTTAGATTCAAATCCATGCGACACAAATGATTTAGCTTCAGATACTTGCGATATAAGTGATACAGCTTCAAATGCAGGGGAAACAAACGAGTTAGATTCAAATCCATGCAAAACACATGATTAAGCTTCAAATCAATGCGATGTAGAAGGCTTAGCTTCAAATCCATGCGAAACGAATGGTTTAGATTCAAATGCTTGCGAATATAAGTGATATAGCTTCAAATGTAGGCGAAACAATCAAGTATGCCTCAAATCCATGCGAAACATATGATTTAGCTGCAAATCAATGTGATGTAGAAGGTTTAGCTTCAAATACATGCGATACACTAGATTTAGATTCAAATCAATGTGATGTAGAAGGTTCAGCTTCAAATCCATGCGACACATATGATTTAGCTTCAAATACTTGCGATATAAGTGATATAGCTTCAAAAGCTGGAGGAACAATCGGGGAAGCTTCAATTCCATGCGAAACAAATGATTTAACTTCAAATCAATGCGAAGTAGAAGGCTTAGCTTCAGATCCATGCGATACACAAGATTTAGCTTCAAATCAATGCGATGTAGAAGGTTCAGCTTCAAATCCATGCGACACATATGATTTAGCTTCAAATACTTGCGATATAAGTGATATAGCTTCAAAAGCTGGAGAAACAAACGAGGAAGCTTCAATTCCATGCGAAACAAATGATTTAACTTCAAATCAATGCGAAGTAGTAGGCTTAGCTTCAGATCCATGCGAAACAAATGGATTAGCTACAAATAGTTGTGATATACATTATTTAGCTACAACTGCATGCGGAACAAACGAGTTTGCTACCAATCCATGCGAAACACATGATTCAGCTGCAAATCAATGCGATGTAGAAGGTTTAGCTTCAAATCCATGCGAAACAAATGGTTTAGCTACAAATCAATGCGATGTAGAAGGTTTAGCTTCAAATCCATGCGATACACAAGATTTAGCTTCAAATGAATGCGATGTAGTAGGTTCAGCTTCAAATCCATGCGACACATATGATTTAGCTTGATATAATTGTGACATACATGATTTAGCTTCAGCTGCATGCGAAACAATCGATTTAGCTTCACACCCAATGGAAACACATGATTTAACTGCAAATCAATGCGAAGTGGTAGGCTTAGCTTTAAATACATGAGAAAAAAATGGTTTAGCTTCAAATAATTGTTATATACATGATTTAGCTTCAACTGCGTTCGAAACAAACGAGTTAGCTTCAAATCCAAACGAAATACATGATTTAATTTCAAATCAATGCGAAGTGGAAAGTTTAGCTTCAAATCAAAGCGAAACAAATGGATTAGCTTAAAGTACTTGCGAATATAATTAGTATAGCTTCAAATACAGGCGAAACAAACGAGTTAGCTTCAAATCCATGCGAAAAACAAGATTTAGCTTCAAATCAATGCGATGTAGAAGATTTATCTTCAAATCCAAGCGAAACACATGATTTAGCTTCAAATCAATGCGATGTAGATGGTATAGATTCAAATCAACGCGAAACAAATGATTTAGCTTCAAACACTTGGGATATAATTGATATAGCTTCAAATGCAGACGAATCAAATGAGTTAGCTTCAAAATCCATGCGATACACATGATGTAGCTTCAAATCCATGCGAAGTAGAAGGATTAGCTTCAAATCCATGCGGAACAAACGATTGAGCTTCAAACACTTCGGATATAGCTTCATCTGCATGCGAAACAAACGAGTTAGCTTCAAGTCCATGCGAAACACATGATTTAGCTGCAAATCAATGCGATGTAGAAGGTTTAGCTTCAAATCCATGCGAAACACATGATTTAGCTGCAAATCAACTCGAAGTACAAGGCTTAGATTCAAATCCATGCGACACAAATGATTTAGCTTCAGATACTTGCGATATAAGTGATACAGCTTCAAATGCAGGGGAAACAAACGAGTTAGATTCAAATCCATGCAAAACACACGATTAAGCTTCAAATCAATGCGATGTAGAAGGCTCAGCTTCAAATCCATGCGAAACGAATGGTTTAGATTCAAATGCTTGCGAATATAAGTGATATAGCTTCAAATGTAGGCGAAACAATCAAGTATGCCTCAAATCCATGCGAAACATATGATTTAGCTGCAAATCAATGTGATGTAGAAGGTTTAGCTTCAAATACATGCGATACACTAGATTTAGATTCAAATCAATGTGATGTAGAAGGTTCAGCTTCAAATCCATGCGACACATATGATTTAGCTTCAAATACTTGCGATATAAGTGATATAGCTTCAAAAGCTGGAGAAACAAACGAGGAAGCTTCAATTCCATGCGAAACAAATGATTTAACTTCAAATCAATGCGAAGTAGAAGGCTTAGCTTCAGATCCATGCGATACACAAGATTTAGCTTCAAATCAATGCGATGTAGAAGGTTCAGCTTCAAATCCATGCGACACATATGATTTAGCTTCAAATACTTGCGATATAAGTGATATAGCTTCAAAAGCTGGAGAAACAAACGAGGAAGCTTCAATTCCATGCGAAACAAATGATTTAACTTCAAATCAATGCGAAGTAGTAGGCTTAGCTTCAGATCCATGCGAAACAAATGGATTAGCTACAAATACTTGTGATATACATTATTTAGCTACAACTGCATGCGGAACAAACGAGTTTGCTACCAATCCATGCGAAACACATGATTCAGCTGCAAATCAATGTGATGTAGAAGGTTCAGCTTCAAATCCATGCGACACATATGATTTAGCTTCAAATACTTGCGATATAAGTGATATAGCTTCAAAAGTTGGAGGAACAAACGAGGTGGCTTCAATTCCATGCGAAACAAATGATTTAGCTTCAAATCAATGCGAAGTAGAAGGCGTAGCTTCAAATCCATGCGAAAGAAATGGTTTAGCTACAAATACTTGTGATATACATTATTTAGCTACAACTGCATGCGAAACTAACGAGTTAGCTTCAAATCCATGCGAAACACACGATTTATTTTCAAATAAATGCGATGTAGAAGGTTTGCTTCAAATCTATAAGAGGTAGATGGTTTAGCTTCAAATCAATGGAATATAGAAGGTTTAGCTTCAAATCCATGCGATACACAAGATTTAGCTTCAAATGAATGCGATGTAGTAGGTTCAGCTTCAAATCCATGCGACACATATGATTTAGCTTGATATAATTGTGACATACATGATTTAGCTTCAGCTGCATGCGAAACAATCGATTTAGCTTCACACCCAATGGAAACACATGATTTAACTGCAAATCAATGCGAAGTGGTAGGCTTAGCTTTAAATACATGAGAAAAAAATGGTTTAGCTTCAAATAATTGTTATATACATGATTTAGCTTCAACTGCGTTCGAAACAAACGAGTTAGCTTCAAATCCAAACGAAATACATGATTTAATTTCAAATCAATGCGAAGTGGAAAGTTTAGCTTCAAATCAAAGCGAAACAAATGGATTAGCTTAAAGTACTTGCGAATATAATTAGTATAGCTTCAAATACAGGCGAAACAAACGAGTTAGCTTCAAATCCATGCGAAAAACAAGATTTAGCTTCAAATCAATGCGATGTAGAAGATTTATCTTCAAATCCAAGCGAAACACATGATTTAGCTTCAAATCAATGCGATGTAGATGGTATAGATTCAAATCAACGCGAAACAAATGATTTAGCTTCAAACACTTGGGATATAATTGATATAGCTTCAAATGCAGACGAATCAAATGAGTTAGCTTCAAAATCCATGCGATACACATGATGTAGCATCAAATCCATGCGAAGTAGAAGGATTAGCTTCAAATCCATGCGGAACAAACGATTGAGCTTCAAACACTTCGGATATAGCTTCATCTGCATGCGAAACAAACGAGTTAGCTTCAAGTCCATGCGAAACACATGATTTAGCTGCAAATCAATGCGATGTAGAAGGTTTAGCTTCAAATCCATGCGAAACACATGATTTAGCTGCAAATCAACTCGAAGTACAAGGCTTAGATTCAAATCCATGCGACACAAATGATTTAGCTTCAGATACTTGCGATATAAGTGATACAGCTTCAAATGCAGGGGAAACAAACGAGTTAGATTCAAATCCATGCAAAACACATGATTAAGCTTCAAATCAATGCGATGTAGAAGGCTCAGCTTCAAATCCATGCGAAACGAATGGTTTAGATTCAAATGCTTGCGAATATAAGTGATATAGCTTCAAATGTAGGCGAAACAATCAAGTATGCCTCAAATCCATGCGAAACATATGATTTAGCTGCAAATCAATGTGATGTAGAAGGTTTAGCTTCAAATACATGCGATACACTAGATTTAGATTCAAATCAATGTGATGTAGAAGGTTCAGCTTCAAATCCATGCGACACATATGATTTAGCTTCAAATACATGCGATATAAGTGATATAGCTTCAAAAGTTGGAGGAACAAACGAGGTGGCTTCAATTCCATGCGAAACAAATGATTTAGCTTCAAATCAATGCGAAGTAGAAGGCGTAGCTTCAAATCCATGCGAAAGAAATGGTTTAGCTACAAATACTTGTGATATACATTATTTAGCTACAACTGCATGCGAAACTAACGAGTTAGCTTCAAATCCATGCGAAACACACGATTTATTTTCAAATCAATGCGATGTAGAAGGTTTGCTTCAAATCTATAAGAGGTAGATGGTTTAGCTTCAAATCAATGGAATATAGAAGGTTTAGCTTCAAATAAATGCGATGTAGAAGGTTTAGCTTCAAATCCATGCGATACACAAGATTTAGCTTCACATCAATGCGATGTATTAGGTTCAGCTTCAAATCCATGCGACACATATGATTTAGCTTCAAATACTTGTGATATAAGTGATATAGCTTCAAAAGCTGTAGGAACAAACGAGGTAGCTTCAATTCCATGCGAGACACATGATTTAGCTTCAAATCAATGCGATGTAGAAGGTTTAGCTTCATATCCAAGTGTAACACATGATTTAGCTTCAAATATTTGCGATATAAGTGATATAGCTTCGAATACAGGCGAAACGAACGAGTTAGCTTCAAATCCATGCGAAACACATGAATCAGCTGCAAATCAATGCAATGTAGAAGGTTTAGCTTCAAATCCATGCGAAACACACGATTTATCTTCAAATCAATGCGATGTAGAAGGTTTGCTTAAAATCTATAACAGGTAGATGGTTTAGCTTCAAATCAATGGAATATAGAAGGTTTAGCTTCAAATAAATGCGATGTAGAAGGTTTTGCTTCAAATCCATGCGATACACAAGATTTAGCTTCAAATCAATGCGATGTATTAGGTTCAGCTTCAAATCCATGCGACACATATGATTTAGCTTCAAATACTTGCGATATAAGTGATATAGCTTCAAAAGCTGTAGGAACAAACGAGGTACCTTCAATTCCATGCGAGACACATGATTTAGCTTCAAATCAATGCGATATTGAAGGTTTAGCTTCATATCCAAGTGTAACACATGATTTAGCTTCAAATATTTGCGATGTAGAAGGTTTTGCTTCAAATCCATGCGAGACACATTATTTAGCTGCAAATCAGTGCGAAGTAGAAGGCTCGGGTTCAAACCAATGCGATTCAAATGGTTCATATTCAAATACTTGTGAAAGACATGATTATCTTCAACTGCATGCGAAACACATGATTTAGCTTCAAATCAATGCGATGTAGAAGGTTTTGCTTCAAATCCATGCGATATAAGTGATATAGCTTCAAAAGCAGGAGGAACAAACGAGGTAGCTTCAATACCATGCAAGACAAATGCTTTAGCTTCAAATCAATGCGAAGTAGAAGGCGTAGCCTCAAATCCATGCGAAAAAAATGGTTTAGCTACAAACACTTGTGATATACATTATTTAGATACAACTGCATGCGAAACAAACGAGTTAACTTCAAATCCATGCGATACACATGATTTAGCTTCAAATCAATGCGATGTAGAAGGTTTAGCTTCAAATCAATACGAAACACATGATTTAGCTTCAAATCAATTCGAAGGGCAAGGCATAGATTCAAATCCATGCGAAACAAACGATTTAGCTTCAAATGAATGCGAAGTAGAAGGCTTGGCTTCAAATCCATGCAAAACAAATGGTTTAACTACAAATACTTGTGATATACATTATTTAGATACAACTGCATGCGAAACAAACGAGTTAACTTCAAATCCATGCGATACACATGATTTAGCTTCAAATCAATGCGATGTAGAAGGTTTAGCTTCAAATCCATGCGACACATATGATTTAGCTTCAAATACTTGCGATATAAGTGATATAGCTTCAAAAGCTGTAGGAACAAACGAGGTAGCTTCAATTCCATGCGAGACACATGATTTAGCTTCAAATCAATGCGATGTAGAAGGTTCAGCTTCAAATCCATACGAAACACATGATTTAGCTTCAAATCAAATCGAAGTACAATGCTTAGATTCAAATCCATGCGAAACGAATGCTTTAGCTTCAAATCAATGCGAAGTAGAAGGCGTAGCTTCAAATCCATGCGAAACAAATGGTTTAGCTACAAATACTTGTGATATACATTATTTAGCTACAACTGCATGCGAAACTAACGAGTTAGCTTCAAATCCATGCGATACACATGATTTAGCTTCAAATCCATGCGATACACATGATTTAGCTTCAAATCAATGCGATGTGGAAGGTTTAGCTTCAAATCCATGCGATACACAAGATTTAGCTTCAAATCAATGCGATGTAGTAGGTTCAGCTTCAAATCCATGCGACACATATGATTTAGCTTCAAATACTTGCGATATAAGTGATATAGCTTCAAAAGCTGTAGGAACAAACGAGGTAGCTTCAATTCCATGCGAGACACATGATTTAGCTTCAAATCAATGCGATGTAGTAGGTTCAGCTTCAAATCCATACGAGACATATGATTTAGCTTCAAATACTTGCGATATAAGTGATATAGCTTCAAAAGCTGTAGGAACAAACGAGGTAGCTTCAATTCCATGCGAGACACATGATTTAGCATCAAATCAATTCGAAGGACAAGGCATGGATTCAAATCCATGCAAAACACGTGATTTTTCTTCCAATTAATGCGAAGTAGAAGGCTTAGCTTCAAATCCATGCGAATCAAATGGTTTAGCTTCACATACTTGTGATATACGTTATTTAGATTTAACTGCATGCGCAACGAACGAGTTAGCTTCAAATCCATGCGAAACACATGATTTAGCTGCAAATCAATGTGATGTAGAAGGTTTAGCTTTAAATCCATGCGATACACAAGATTTAGCTTCAAATCAATGCGATGTAGAAGGTTCAGCTTCAAATCCATGCGACACATATGATTTAGCTTCAAATACTGGCGATAGAAGTGATATAGCTTCAAAAGCTGGAGGAACAAACGAGGTGGCTTCAATTCCATACGAAACAAATGGTATAGCTTCAAATCAATGCGAAGTAGAAGGCGTAGCTTCAAATCCATGCGAAACAAATGGTTTAACTACAAATACTTGTGATATACATTATTTAGCTACAACTGCATGCGAAACAAACGAGTTAACTTCAAATCCATGCGAAACAAATGACTTAGCTTCAAATCAATACGATGTAGAAGGTTTAGCTTCAAATCCATGCGATACACATGATTTAGCTTCAAATCAATGCGATGTAGTAGGTTCAGCTTCAAATCCATGCTATATACATGCTTTAGCTTCAAATCAATGTGTTGTAGAAGGTTTAGCTTCAAATCCATGCGATACACAAGATTTAGCTTCAAATCAATGCAATGTAGTAGGTTCAGCTTCAAATCCATGCGACACATATGATGTAGCTTCAAATACTTGCGGTATAAGTGATATAGCTTCAAAAGCTGTAGGAACAAACGAGGTAGCTTCAATTCCATGCGAGACACATGATTTAGCTTCAAATCAATGCGATGTAGAAGGTTTAGCTTCATATCCAAGTGTAACACATGATTTTGCTTCAAATATTTGCGATATAAGTGATATAGCTTCGAATACAGGCGAAACGAACGAGTTAGCTTCAAATCCATGCGAAACACATGAATCAGCTGCAAATCAATGCAATGTAGAAGGTTTAGCTTCAAATCCATGCGAAACACACGATTTATCTTCAAATCAATGCGATGTAGAAGGTTTGCTTAAAATCTATAACAGGTAGATGGTTTAGCTTCAAATAAATGCGATGTAGAAGGTTTTGCTTCAAATCCATGCGATACACAAGATTTAGCTTCAAATCAATGCGATGTATTAGGTTCAGCTTCAAATCCATGCGACACATATGATTTAGCTTCAAATACTTGCGATATAAGTGATATAGCTTCAAAAGCTGTAGGAACAAACGAGGTACCTTCAATTCCATGCGAGACACATGATTTAGCTTCAAATCAATGCGATATTGAAGGTTTAGCTTCATATCCAAGTGTAACACATGATTTAGCTTCAAATATTTGCGATGTAGAAGGTTTTGCTTCAAATCCATGCGAGACACATTATTTAGCTGCAAATCAGTGCGAAGTAGAAGGCTCGGGTTCAAATCAATGCGATTCAAATGGTTCATATTCAAATACTTGTGAAAGACATGATTATCTTCAACTGCATGCGAAACACATGATTTAGCTTCAAATCAATGCGATGTAGAAGGTTTTGCTTCAAATCCATGCAAAACACGTGATTTAGCTGCAAATCAATGCGATGAAGAAGGATTAGCTTCAAATCCATGCGATACACATGATTAAGATTCAAATCAATGCGATGTAGATAGTTTGCTTCAAATCCATGCGATACACTAGATTTAGCTTCAAATCAATGCGATGTAGTAGGATCAGCTTCAAATCCATGCGATATAAGTGATATAGCTTCAAAAGCAGGAGGAACAAACGAGGTAGCTTCAATACCATGCAAGACAAATGCTTTAGCTTCAAATCAATGCGAAGTAGAAGGCGTAGCCTCAAATCCATGCGAAAAAAATGGTTTAGCTACAAACACTTGTGATATACATTATTTAGCTACAACTGCTTGCGAAACTAACGAGTTAGCTTCAAATCTATGCGAAACACACGATTTATCTTCAAATCAATGCGATGTAGAAGGTTTAGCTTCAAATCAATACGAAACACATGATTTAGCTTCAAATCAATTCGAAGGGCAAGGCATAGATTCAAATCCATGCGAAACAAACGATTTAGCTTCAAATGAATGCGAAGTAGAAGGCTTGGCTTCAAATCCATGCAAAACAAATGGTTTAACTACAAATACTTGTGATATACATTATTTAGATACAACTGCATGCGAAACAAACGAGTTAACTTCAAATCCATGCGATACACATGATTTAGCTTCAAATCAATGCGATGTAGAAGGTTTAGCTTCAAATCCATGCGACACATATGATTTAGCTTCAAATACTTGCGATATAAGTGATATAGCTTCAAAAGCTGTAGGAACAAACGAGGTAGCTTCAATTCCATGCGAGACACATGATTTAGCTTCAAATCAATGCGATGTAGAAGGTTCAGCTTCAAATCCATACGAAACACATGATTTAGCTTCAAATCAAATCGAAGTACAATGCTTAGATTCAAATCCATGCGAAACGAATGCTTTAGCTTCAAATCAATGCGAAGTAGAAGGCGTAGCTTCAAATCCATGCGAAACAAATGGTTTAGCTACAAATACTTGTGATATACATTATTTAGCTACAACTGCATGCGAAACTAACGAGTTAGCTTCAAATCCATGCGATACACATGATTTAGCTTCAAATCAATGCGATGTGGAAGGTTTAGCTTCAAATCCATGCGATACACAAGATTTAGCTTCAAATCAATGCGATGTAGTAGGTTCAGCTTCAAATCCATGCGACACATATGATTTAGCTTCAAATACTTGCGATATAAGTGATATAGCTTCAAAAGCTGTAGGAACAAACGAGGTAGCTTCAATTCCATGCGAGACACATGATTTAGCTTCAAATCAATGCGATGTAGTAGGTTCAGCTTCAAATCCATACGAGACATATGATTTAGCTTCAAATACTTGCGATATAAGTGATATAGCTTCAAAAGCTGTAGGAACAAACGAGGTAGCTTCAATTCCATGCGAGACACATGATTTAGCAACAAATCAATTCGAAGGACAAGGCATAGATTCAAATCCATGCAAAACACGTGATTTTTCTTCCAATTAATGCGAAGTAGAAGGCTTAGCTTCAAATCCATGCGAATCAAATGGTTTAGCTTCACATACTTGTGATATACGTTATTTAGATTTAACTGCATGCGCAACGAACGAGTTAGCTTCAAATCCATGCGAAACACATGATTTAGCTGCAAATCAATGTGATGTAGAAGGTTTAGCTTTAAATCCATGCGATACACAAGATTTAGCTTCAAATCAATGCGATGTAGAAAGTTCAGCTTCAAATCCATGCGACACATATGATTTAGCTTCAAATACTGGCGATAGAAGTGATATAGCTTCAAAAGCTGGAGGAACAAACGAGGTGGCTTCAATTCCATACGAAACAAATGGTATAGCTTCAAATCAATGCGAAGTAGAAGGCGTAGCTTCAAATCCATGCGAAACAAATGGTTTAACTACA